>NW_003214868.1:0-1197 GCF_000006405.1 Perkinsus marinus ATCC 50983 | reverse complement strand
GACAGCGGAAAGTTCCACAATCACAGGACGCGGCTGGTGACTCACAGTGATTGGAGTTGAGGTCAGAGTCACACCGTGTGACCCAACGGTCAACCACTACTGGCCACCGCTCGTGACCACCATAGACCTTTGCAGCCTCGAGGAGGTATTGGCACTCCTCTTGAGTGAAGAGGGGCTTCGTTGTAGTTGTACGGTGTGTACAGGTACCTGATGAAAATCGTCCAAATAATCACTAAGCATATGATTACATTTAAAACGCTTCTCAACATCCTCCTTTATTTTGACCCAAATTTTCTGGTCCAAGACGTCAGGCATGAGTCCTTCTTCTCCCATGAATGGCTTCGCCTTCTTTACAGGGAGTTCGGCAGTAGCCCCAGCATTTTCTCGAACTTCGGGATTCTGCGCGTTCGCCTCCTGCTCGACTTCTGGTATCTTCTCCCAGTGGTAGGTCGTGAGGCCATTCGCTTGTAACTGACAAATAATCCATTCTTACGCCCGTCAAGAATGAACCCCACGAGGCAAGCGGTAGTGAAAAGACAGCTTTGAGTCAACTTACCACAGGTCTCCTCCGCCACCGCGGTTTCGTCTGCCGACAAGCAAGCCCAGCTTTCACTGGATCATCTACGGTCAAACCTGAAGACAATTCGTACACCGAATGGGCACACCTTACCGAGTAACTCACCGATCGGGAACAGCCTTGCGGGACGGAATCTATCACCCTCGAACAAACTCTGGTCTGTATCCACGATCGAGGGAGGCGGTGATGGTGACGGCGTTGGATCCCTGAACGAACTGCAAATATGCACATGGTCGACCACGTGTGCTGGTGACTGTACGAAAAATTGTGAAAATTGTGGGAAATTCTTGTCGGCTTCTGTACGTTCCCTTGAAAATTCATGTGTGAATATCATTGAGTTCAGCTGGGGAATGCCAACATCTTTTCTAACACGAAGCCGCAATAAACATTAGAGGGATTCAAAATTGGTTCACTAGATGTTACCGCTCAAAACATCCGAGTAGTATTCTTACGCCTGTTATTGTACTTACTCTTCGTCCCTAGGTTCCGATTTTGTTGCCATAGACGATAGAAAGGACACTGGAAAGGAGTCGATGCTCTTCCTGTTCATATTTCGTGAACGCAAAAACGAATTTACATTTTCAATATGAGACAAATTGGATGCAATATGTGTTGATGAT
>NW_003210788.1:0-1538 GCF_000006405.1 Perkinsus marinus ATCC 50983 | reverse complement strand
TTGTGAATGTATAGTCCTCTGCTGAAGGCCGCATTGTCGTCGAAAGCGAGCTTTGCATCACATACCATAATTCTCCCATCTTCTAGCTCAGCCAACGGGTTGACTTCCAACATAGTGCAATCGGCTCCGACGAAAGTCCTGTAGAGGCCCTTCAGAGTCGCCATTGCAGAGGGGTCACCATTAAAACCCAAATGTTCGACAGCCTCCTCAGCTTGACGAGTAGTGAGGCCAGTAGTGACATCAATTGGGATTTTAGTGACAGCATCTGGGTGCTCTATAGCGACCTCCTCGATGCTCATACCACCGTGCTTGGACATTACCATCACCGGTCCACCAAGCCCTCGGTCCAACATAATAGCAAAATATTTTTCCGCGACTATCGGCAACTTCTCACAGAGAAGGACTCCTTTACATGTTCTACCACTAAGACCAGTCTGCCTAGTAACGAGTGATTTGTTGAGCATTTGCTCAGCCACGATTCGAGCCTCTGAGGGGGAGCTCGCAATATGAACACCGCCTTGAAAACCGTTCTCTTTAAAGTGACCTCTACCGCGACCACCACCGAGGACCTGAAGCCTTGATCATTCCTTGCATTTAGTGACATCACTTCTCACCTGAGCTTTGACAACAACATCGCCACCGCCGAGCCTTCTGGCATAGTCTTCGACCTCATTACTGTTCCTAGCGTAAAAACACTTTGGTACAGCATCGACGTGAAATTGATGATGTAAAAGGTTCATAGATTGATACTCGTGGAAGTGCAAATGGCGAACAAATACACCAGGAGGAGCAAAGACAGGACGGAGAGAAGAAAGCATTGGAGTATAACTAATTCTGAACAACATGGTATGTTACGGTGGTGTGCGAGTAGTACCGCAATTTTTCAAATGTCGGCGCAAATCGTAAGATTAGCGCTCGCCCACAAGCAAATTTACCACGCAAGGACCGTTCACAGTGATCAAATCCCCACTGTGAATTCTCCCAATATTAGGACCACTACAACGTCTCCTCAGTTTTATGCTCTGTTGTTTGCATACTACCCTGGCCTTCTCGAATTCAACCTCAAGCTTTTTTCGTTCACTCAGAAGTGATCACAGCATACACAGAGACATTGAACAACCTCATAGGCAGCCTCAACAGGCTTTAGTGGTTGACTCACCATCATTTTTGTAACCAATTTTCATAAGTTTCCTATTTTTCCTCCAATGTCAGCAGATCTCGTTATTGTTGAATATGAAGATGTCACCTGTCCCGAAGCCGACCTAAGCGAGGCTGTCTACAAGGCCTTCGGACCGGACGGTATTGGTGCGATTGGCATTAGGGGAGTTCCCCACTGGGAGGAGCTTTGGCGCTCCGTCTTACCCCTATCTCACAAGTTGGCGACTCTACCTCCGTCGAAGCTCCAAGCCTTAGAACATGAACCTAGTATGTACAATGTGGGATGGTCCCACGGCAAGGAGAAACTCGGTGATAAGCCTGATCTCGCTAAGGGCAGCTTCTACTTCAACCCCCTCACCGACGATCCTCTGCCAGAGCTG
>NW_003201022.1:0-1092 GCF_000006405.1 Perkinsus marinus ATCC 50983 | reverse complement strand
TATCCATTGGGCCAGCAGGGCGATGATTCAACTTCCGATCATGTTGATGTCTGTGACTGTTACGCCGATTACATGAGTGATTACTCTACCTCTCGAAAATTCCTTGATGAAAATTTTGCGAAAGTTCAAAGAACACGCGCGGATTTGAACCGAGGACCTGCTGATCTGCAGTCAGCCGCTCTACCACTGAGCTACACACCCATGCACACAATTTGACTAGTCCTCTATTTGACCTATTTTCATTCAAAATTTCACTTCTCACTGTGTCGTTTACAGCCAGCTCAATCGAGTCGTCCTCTAATGATTCTTACTAAACTTATCTACCCTACCCGAGGATCGAACTCGGAGTCTCCACCTTAGGAGGGTGGCGCCTTATCCATTGGGCCAACAAGGCGATGATTCAACTTCCGATCATGTTGATGTCTGTGACTGTTCCGCCGATTACATGAGTGATTACTCTACCTCTCGAAAATTCCTTGATGAAAATTTTACGAAAGTTCAAAGGGCACGCCCGAATTTGAACCGAGAACCTGCTGATCTGCAGTCAGCCGCTCTACCACTGAGCTACACACCCATGCACACATTTTGACTAGTCCTCCATTTGACCTATTTTCATTCAAAATTGCACTCCTCACTGCGTCGTTTACAGCCAGCTCAATCGAGTCGTCCTCTAATGATTCTTACTAAACTTATCTACCCTACCCGAGGATCGAACTCGGAGTCTCCACCTTAGGAGGGTGACGCCTTATCCATTGGGCCAGCAGGGCGATGATTCAACTTCGGATCATGTTGATGTGTGTGACTGTTTCGCCGATTACATGAGTGATTACTCTACCTCTCGAAAATTCCTTAATGGAAATTTTGCGTAGGTTCAAAGGCCACGCCCGGACTTAAACCGAGGACCTGCTGATCTGCAGTCAGCCGCTCTACCACCGAGCTACACACCCATGCACACAATTCGACTAGTCCTCCATTTGACCTATTTTCATTCAAAATTGCACTCCTCACTGTGTCGTTTATAGCCAGCTCAATCGAGTCGTCCTCTAATGATTCTCACTAAACTTATCTACCCTACCCGAGGATCGAACTCGG
>NW_003213889.1:708136-745126 GCF_000006405.1 Perkinsus marinus ATCC 50983 | reverse complement strand
CTCTAGGCAAGTCGAATGCCATCTGCATGTATGCTCGGTAGCAGTTGTATACAGCATACCCGAGGAAACCAGAGAGATTGTACAACCACAAATCGAGAGAGAATCCCTGCACAGATTTCCGCTTGTAGTTGAGGTATAATTGAGGGTAATACATAGCCGACCAAGCGAAAAGATACGCCACCCCACAGCATTGTGATAAGATAGGTAATGTCAACCACGGCCCGAGGAGAGAGGTGTCAGCGGAGTCACTCGGCGACTCAGTTACCTTCTCATCAATTGCGGTGACATTGCCACTACTTGACATAGAGGAGGAAAACAGGGAAGTGTGGCAACCTTACAGAGTGGTTTTGGTTCCGTCGTAAAAGATCAATCAACGAACCGATTCCGGTTCCAAACTCCATCTTGTAATTTAGTATATGTTCCAGAGTCGATTAAGAACTTCAAAATAGTTCCTAGTTCGAGTTCATCGATAATGAAATGGAAATTTAGATGGTTCATTAGAGCTCATAGTGAACTCTCTGTATACATTCTTCACAAGTCTATCGCATAACACTCGAGATTGCAACCATAAACCCACCAAAATTATTCCGAATCCTTCGGGGTAAATGCATCAGGCCGAGCCTCACTGAAGCAGTAAACCGCAACCGTCCCAAGTTGAGAAAAGCCTACGAGAACGCCTGAAAAATTTTCAGGCGGAGTTTGCCTGGTTCCCAAGAAAGGCTTTGACACGTCCAATTTTAATATCGGAAACTCAGGCTCCCAAATCACTGTTATCAGTGAGATACCGGAGAACGAAGTCCGCCTACTCTCCTGTGCTACCGTGAATACTTTAATAGTTAGAGTGAGAATATTACTTACTTGACATCAAGGCTATCAATCAAATCATCAAGGATACAAAGTATTGAATATACAAAAATGCTAAGCATGTCACAAAGTTCTAGCGGAGCGGAGCATCTTCGCCCGATCCTATCCAACATTGAACGTCAGAGTAGACGTCTTCTCCGTAGGGTGTGCTGTAATAGTAGTACTTTTAGCTACCCATTACCACCGCTCTGGACCCCGATAAGCAGAAGAAGGTGGTTTCGGTGCAGTTCATCATCTTAATATCACCTCAGCGAACGATAGCTCAGACTCTGTGCCTCAGAGTCTGAGCAGCCTTACATACACTCTTAGTCTCAGAGTGTATGTAAGGCTGATGCAGAAACATGTACGGCGACTGGGCACTATGGAGTATCGAGAGGGAGGTAGATTGTCTCACCTAAAACTGGGCTCATTAGCTCAACGTTTTCCGTGTGGAATGTAGATGAGAGACTGTCTGGGGCACTTGGGTTATCTACGACTTGCTCAACCGATGTGGTGGATTGTTTTGGAGAGGACGACTAATCATCGACTAACGAGGAGAACGAGGATTACGTTGTGGTGGATCAGGGTGGCAAGCAACTCCCTCTCAGTGCTGAGACTACGTCAGTTTCTTCATGTTCATTGCTTAGCTCGGTCACTGTGATAGTCTTTGGTGAGAGGTGGCCTATCCCAGGGTATGTACTAGTCTCGGAGATGATGCTTGTGCTCGACATGCTGTGGGAAGTCCTTGTGTTTCGTGGTCGTAAACAGCCCCCGCAGTCGTGGAGACAGATCATGCCGAGAGGAATAGCAGTATCTGCCCGGGCAACATTCCCCGGCGTGATATACGAGCCAATTCAATAGGCTAGACTGATCCCTCGAGAGCTAATGTGCATCGATGCTCGTCTACCAAAGCCGCGTTCCCGGCGTTGGACTTTAAACGCACGCACACCTCGCTCACTGTGGCCCAGGTATAACATTCTATCCCGAATTTCTGTTCCTGACATGACCGTCATGGGGTTTACTCCGAGAAGGTCTGAGCCATCATGGCTCCTTCTAACCATTGTGCTGCCGGCGTCTCTCTCCCGTGGAGGCCTACTGTGGCAGGTAATCATTCATAAACGGTCAAGCTAGGGTATCGTTGGCAGTATGTGGTGGCACTAGCATAAGAATTAGAGGTTGTCGTGACCAACAGCGATGATGAGAAATTGAGGAGGACCCTCGAACTGCGGCTTGAGTGGCGCGTTACCATCCGATAGCATCACCAACACTGTCCACTACTCACTTGCGTCGGTATCATGTGCCCCACATTCCTGTTAATCAGGTTGTTCACAGCAATCGTCGCCGATTGGGACGTATCCCTAGAAGTACGATCTCTGGTGTTTGTCTAATAGTTTGCTTACCCTTCAATATTAATGAAGGGACAACCGTGCCTCATAGTTATCTATTCCTCGGGAAGCGATTCTTAAACAGTGATGAAAGGAAGCAGGTTTCACTAGTCCCCCTTCTTTCAAGTAGAAGATGCAAGAAGGGTCGATAACATGCGATATCCAGTGCTACGAATTGTGCTTGGTTACACGAGTGTTAATGTTGTAAATGATCCTTACTCGTTTCATAGCAGGGAGAAACGCGATAATGGTCAGTATCGAATTTTGTTAGTTCACCGTATAGTATCGCTTCGTTATCTCGATCGCTTCGAAGGAGAATAAATAACCCTCGGATGGTGCTCAAACCAGAGCTTTCAAAGCGAGATTCACTCCAAGATCAGCATTGTCGATTCAGCACGAGCTGTGACAGTTCTCCAACTCTTTCCAGAAGGGAACAGTTTGTGAACTTTCGTTCGGATTCTCTTCCACTTAACTTGTCTACACATCTCTCGGGATTTATAGGCTAACAGCATCAACTACCAACTTGACGGTGACTGCAACACAAGAATCAATATCATCCGTAGTAAATAGTTCGACGTAGTGGCTGACAAAGCTGTCTGTTTCACAGCAGCTGAGCAGGGAAAAGTGGACGGCAGAAATATGCCGAATATACAGCTGCTTCGTATTGAACGTCCTCGAAAGGAGATCTTGATACATCAGTAATGAATTCAGTGTAGAACGATTCCTTCAGTTTTACACACAATTCGGAAAATATAGACACTTGCGCGAGTGTTGCACTCCTGTACTGTACTACTACAGTTGTAGAACGTACAAACTCTTCACTACACAAGGGAGATGGACAGTTTAGAACAATTCATCACCAGACCACTCAGAGAGCTCTTCGCCAGCCTTCCACCTCTTCAGACGATCCTTCTTCTTCTGCTTGATCTGCTTCGGAGTCAACTTCTTCTTCTTCTCAATCTTGTTGCCCATGGAGTCGTACAAATCATCATCAGCGGTCTTATCCTCTTGCTTCTCGGTAATCTCAGTACCAAGCTCACCCTCACGCTTCAATTTGCCCTCGCTAAGAACCCACTGCTCCTTGCAGATACGGTCAGTGAAGTCCTTGTTATGCGAGACAATCAACACACCACCCTCGAACTCATTAAGGGCCTTAGTAAGAGAAGCCTGGGAATCACGATCGAGGTAGTTGGTAGGCTCATCCAAGACGATAATATGAGGAAGATTCCAAGTGGCAGCAGCGAGAACAACCTTGACCTTCTGACCACCAGAGAGACCTCTCATACGGTTATGAGTAGCGAACTCAGGGTCGAGACCGAGGTTCTTCAGATGCTTCTCGACCTCAGAGGTGATAAGAGGGCGCATGAGTCCAAGCTTGACAGCTTCCTGCTCATCGATCCTTAGGATCTGGGCACGGAAACCCAAAGCCATAAGCTTCTCGCGCTCCATCCAAGTGTCATCCTCCGCACTCTTATTCTGCCACCTCACCAAGTACTCGTAGTTGTTCTTAGCCTTACGGCGCTGGACAATACGGTCAATGACACGCTTCTCTTTGCCGGCACCCTCGATGCTGATCTCAACCTTGGACTTCTGGAGAGCCTCTTCCTCCTCAGTAGTCTCACGTCCGACCTTGGTGACATCCTCCTTATCAATACCACCCTCATAACGCTGAAGGATGTACTGGACGGGGGTGAGATCGAGCTTGTCCTCAATATGATGGAAGGCATGCTGAGCGAGATAGGCCAGACGCATGTTCTGATGCTTCCACACTATTCCAGAGCTAGGCTTGAGTTCACCAGTGAGCAACTTGATGCAAGTGGACTTGCCAGCACCATTAGGACCAATAACGGCAACTCTAGAACCCAAAGAGACACCCAAAGTGATGTTATCGATCTGCTTCTTCTCAGCACCAGGATACTGGAAGGACACGTTGGTCATCTTGAGGATGGCCTTACCCTTAGTCTTGACTCCATCAAGATATCCAGGGTTAGGGAGAGTCCACTCATCAACCACCTCACCAAGGTCGTAGTAGGCCTTGGCCTCAGGCTTACACTTGATGAACTCAGAAAGGTTACCCTTATAGGAGACCAACTTCCTGTCCTCGTAGTGGATGATGTTGGTAGCGACGTTATCAAGGAAGCCACTGTCATGGGATACAATCATGCAAGTGACATTGTCCAAGCTGTTGAGGTAGTTCTCGATCCACGCAACGTTACCAACATCAAGATGATTGGTAGGCTCATCAAGCATAAGGATATCAGCCTTACGGAGCATGGCCTCAGCAAGAGACAACTTCATCTTCCAACCACCAGAGAGCTCAGAGACCTTCTTCCTCTGAAGTTCCTTGGTGAAATCGAGCTCCTCCAACTTGGCAACACAAGTCTCACGATCACCGTTGCCGACCTCTTGGACAGCCTCAGAGCCCATGAGGTACTCGATACTGGTAATGTCACCCATCTCACCATCGATATCGTGAGCAAGATAGACAGTCCTAAGCTCCTCCGGTGGGGGGAAACCTTCGACCTGATTATTACCGATAGCCTTGAGAAGAGTTGACTTACCAACACCATTGGGACCAACAATACCGTAACGATGACCACGCTTTAAGTGGAGACGGGTATTGACAAGCAGTGTCATAGCACCGTAAGCAAGGGAGAACTCACAGTTACACAAGTCCTCACCCTCCTCTTCCTCGTCCTCAGCAGGAGCCTTGTTCTTCTTAGAAGCCTCTTCCTCTCGACGCTCCTTAAGAGCATCCCTCACATCAACGACACCAGTCTCAGAATCCTCAGTGAAGAGAGATAGATACTCGTTGAGGCAGGAAACCCACTTCTCATCAGACCACTCGTTTGACTTAGCTAGATGCTGAGCAACGGTGCAGAAAGCCTTGAAGCTGCAGTAAGAGACATCCTCAAGGAATGCAGGGGCAGTACTAACCAAGACACCACGAACAGTAGCGGCAACGATCTCCTCGTCCAAAGTGACAGCCTTTTGAGCGTTGTCAGCAGCGGTCTCGGATAATCTCTTGAGAGTGCGATAAGCCCGAGTAGCGACATCCCGAGCCTCAGGATCGGAAACTTCATCACGGGCCTTGTCGAGGAGCTCAAGCAAGCATCCCTCGAAAGGGCGGCAATGCGAGGGATCATCGATCAACTTGCACATGTTGTCGACAATGACGAACACCTTACGCTTGATGTCAGTCTTGGTTGAGGTATCCTTCAAGGCACGGACCAGAAGGGGCTCAATAACGGCAAGAGGAGGCAACTCGACTTGCTGGACAAAGGTAGTAGCACCCAAAGAGTGGATAGCCTCAGAGAGCTCGTTAGCGTTGATGAGAGCGGAAACTAAAGTAGGGACAAAAGGCTGAATATCGCGATTGCCGTTGGTAAGGCAAAGAGCCTCGAGGCATTCACGAGCAGCCTGTTTGACAGGGGCCTTGATGTGATGGATAACAGTGCAGACGACGGGCAAAATCTCATCCAAGTACATGGACAAGGCAACACCGCAGACCTTGACGATTCTCGTAAGGGCGGTGAGAGCAGCCTGCTGAGCCTGATACTTATCAGACTTAATACCATCAATGACAACATCCTTCACGAGAGCCACTGCGACGGCAGATCGGTCTTCAGTGACAAGCCCAATGATAGCATCGGCAGCAGCTTTAGCGGCCTTCACCACAGGGGACTTCTTGTGAGCGTGAAGGAGGAAGATTTGAGGTAGAAGGGCAAAACCGATAGGCTCAAAGGAGTGGGAATATTCCTGGCAAAGGTCGACCACTTCCATAAGGGCTTTCTCGGCCGCAGCAGCACCTGCACCTGAGGCGCTGTTAAGAGCAGTCTCAACAACAGTGTGCTGACTGAGCAACTCAGAGGTCTTAGGGTGAAACGTTACGGGTACGGAAACCGTAGTAGAGACAGACATAGTGCTTTATCTACGTAGAAGGGGGAAGAAACAAAGAGGGGGGAAGGAACGTATAGAAACAACAGACAAAGCCTGAGAAAAAATCATGCAGGATTCCTACCCCTTGAAGATCAAACGTGACTAACTTCCAGAACCCCGATAGGTACTCCGAAATATGAAAATTAGTTCGCCTGCTAACGCTTGGCAGAAACGCAGAAAATTCCCTCACTAGCGCGGCTACAAAAGGCTTCAGCCCGCGTTTGCGCATGCGTGCAGAGGCCACAGCTACGCGTGACGCAAGCAAAAGCTGCAGAGCAAGTCCCCTATTGTGCAACCTGTCTCCGATTCATGGATCCACTAAACACGACACCGTCCTCAGTAGCACTCCAGCATACATAGTCAGAGACTGACCGACATGCAGTGCTGCTAACACGAGGAAATAAGCCCTCGTGTGCGAGGGGGACTTCCACCTCGTAATTTGAGTTGGATGAACGTCGTTACGTCCGCCCGGGTCGACGACTTCTCCTCAAGGCCATCACTGACGAGCTCAAGATACCTCTTGGTAACACGTATTACCGCTCTGCAGGCCTCAACACAAGCCAATTCTACCGAATCCGCCTTGCAACATCAATAAAAGATAGCGAATTTGCATTGAGCGCGCGCCTAGGGCGTGCGGAAACGGATAAAAGGATCCGTTAAGGATGTTGGAACCCCTTACTGGGGAGACCTTAAACCGAGAGCTTCTCGGGATCCGCTTTTTTTGATAGGAAATGTATCATCGTCGTTGTAACTACAGACACACACTCAGGAACAATAAACAATCTCCACCCTCACAGCTCCTCGGACAAACTTTGATTCAAGCGAGTCCCACTAGCAGTCCACAAGGAACATGTCGTACGCTTGGTCATAGACTCAGACGAGTGCAGTACTAACAAGCGTATTCCACTGGCATTACTAGGGGCATGATCGCCGTCTGTCGTCATCTCAATCTCGGCTCCCCCTACACCAACAAACACTATTACCACCCTACACCTCAGACTCGGTCCATTCGTACCAACACCAGCACACTAGAGCAGAGGACTTCCCATTAACACCCGCTAGTCGGCTTATTACCAGAGTGTGCTATTCTACAAAATATTCGAACTCACTTTCCACCTTGTCGTCCCAAAGTTGGACCACTGCATCTATTATTACACGAGTTGGTACTACAGTACTAGCCTTGAGTGACACCAACACAACAGCAATGATGAGATCAAGAACATCCCCATCGGGATAGCCTGTTCATATTTGGTCCAATGAAGAAAAGACAAGTACATAATTATTGTCTCTACTCACTCGTGTATGAGAATTCCCTGGCTGCTGGTATAGCGGCCCTTCTATTCGGCAATTGGACTCCTGAATGGTATAGTCTGCGGCATAGCGGCCCCTCTATTCGGCAATTGGATTCCTGAATGGTATAGTCCGCGGCATAGCGGCCCCTCTATTCGGCAATTGGATTCCTGAATGGTATAGTCCGCGGCATAGCGGCCCCTCTATTCGGCAATTGGATTCCTGAATGGTATAGTCCGCGGCATAGCGGCCCCTCTATTCGGCAATTGGATTCCTGAATGGTATAGTCCGCGGCATAGCGGCCCCCCTATTCGGCATTTGGATTCCTGAATGGAATAGTCCGTGGCATAGCGGCCCCCCTATTCGGCAAATAGATTCCTGAATAGGCCTGTAATATGAATGCGTGTGACGAGCATCAGCCACACATTTCAAGGGAGGCCAAATACGACCACAACTCTCCAGGCATGCAGTAGTTGAGGAGAAGCAGGATACGGCAGCTTGAAGTCAGGACAATACTGTCGAACTGTATGGTGATTTGGACCTATTCTATTGCTTGCTGCTCACAGCATCAGTCAAACTTTTCATGCCTGAAAAGCTGTCCAATCAACATACTCGTTATGCTGTTTCAAATGTGTCAATGGGTCGCTTCTCTCGGCTGAGCCAAAGCTGCTCACTGCCTAGCCAAATTTCACTACGCGAAAAGAACTACCGCCCGCCCGAAAATATTCCGTGTCTGCCCGAACCACTCAATTCCATAGTACTAGGATATATACGACATCCGTCTCGTAGAGAGGGCGCTGCCATTGTGAACACACGCATCATAGTAGGATCGATAGCATGTAGTTGAAGTTGAATCAGTCATAAGTGGTCCGTGTAGTGATATGGATAGAGAGCTTTTGAGGAAGAGAGCAGGTGGAGATGGCCATACTGGAGCCGACAGCGTATCAAGTAGGCTATCTAAAGGTGTTCTATGCACGAGATTCACACAGGTACGCTTCAGCCAACGAGCTCTACTAAGCCTAACCTTACCAGACCGCGGTCGGCGCTGTGCACTGAGATGAGGAGGAGGCCGCAGTCGAGGGAAGTGCGCCGGTGGGTGGTACGGTCAATACTTGTGCGAGAACGAATGCTCCTATAGGCCACATACCGCTCAAACTAGAGTTTTACGAGAAGCCAGCAATATCCCTGGGCAAACGAGGCCCGGACCACCTCATCATCGTACTACGTCGTCTGTAGCAGCACCTGTCCATCCTCGTCAACCAAGTGCTCTTAGACGCTCACGCCAGCTAACAGTGGACCTGTCTATGGGTATAGAGATAAGCTGTGGCGCTTGGAGATTTGCTGTAGGTGCGGCGAAGTTGAAGGTATACTCCGATCTGTGGGAGGCGATTATTGTACAGGACGAAGCATATGGTAAGCTGTTGGCCAAGGTGAAGCGAGCTTATGACGGCTATATACACAAACTGCAGTTAGATCGGGTCGGAATCCTTTTTTGATGAGATACGTTTGTCATAAATTTTCTTAGAACGCCTCGTCGGGGTATGTGGAACCTGTTGCAAGCCGAATACGGAATGATGATAAGTTTACCATAGACGGGGGAAAGAGCTGCATCGAAGAAATTTCTCTAAAGGACTCTGAGGTAAACTGAAATCCTCCGGATTGCTTGCTCGTCTCGCGCAGCATAGAGATAACATTGTTATCTAGTTGTTAGAGGCCTAACTCGGTAATACTTTGTACTTTCAAGTCGGTATGCATGGCTATTGCAAAGTTCCAGGCTGAACTTACAGCCCCTTCGTCTTCCGCGGCTGACATTCCTCATCGTCAGCTCTCTATAGGCCGTTCGTCCAGCTCATTGTGTCGCGGATGACCTGCCTGATCCTACGATAGTATCAACCCCACCGCTCTTCCCAGACAGAGTGAGGCTCTCGGCTGACCTCCCCAAGCGACCAGAGTGTGTCCCGAGACTCCATCTAAATGCTAGAAGGCCATCTAGTAACATGCCGAACGCGGCCACCTGCAGTACAGGCTCAACCGTCATGGAGCCTGCGAGCATCGTCAGGCCCTCATAAAGAGTTGGAATTATAATTATGTGGTACGTGCATGGTGTGAAGAGCAGGATACCATTGCTGTCTCGAGTAAATGATACAAGTTATGTTAAACAATAGTGGGGGGGGGGAATGTTAACTCGAAAATGTTAACTTACTATGACGGTCCATCCTATCATAAGACGCTCCCGCCTGCTGTGGTTCTTGTTTTCACTACTCTCGAACATTACTACTGCATCCCTACAAGATATTTCGAAGCCTAAGGTTGGTCACAGTCTGCGGCGAGTGATGATTTACTCTTCCAGATCCCGACTCTAGCCTATATCGCTCGGAATGCAATCTTGTCGGAGCCTCACTCGAGAAAAGCTCCTCATGAACCTTCCTATCAGTGCGATTCTCCCGATTCGACTTCAGACGAGGAACCTCTGCTCAGCTGGCGCGTCTTCAGAATGAGTGGGCGTATTTCGCTCGACAACTACTATCAATGCGCCTATCTAGGTGACTATCCTGGGCTTATATTAAATCGCCATTTCCCGAAACTTGGGAATATGATCGTAGTTGTTATGAGTGCTGACCAGTTGTAAGCTTCGGACGCATACCACGCCAGCCGGAACTTCTCTTCCTCAGCATACATCAAGACGCTGTCTCAGTGCCTTCACTCAACAACCTACCAAAATGCGATGTACTCCTCGATGCCGCCAAAGTATGGCTGAAACTTGAAACTGGGACGGACGTTAGAAACGGCGATAAAATCCTGATGGACGTGTTTCGGAAAAAACTGCTGAAAGTTGGTCGTCAATACTAAATGGTTATGTATCACTGGTCAACAGGCGCACGCTCACGAGAGGCTATGTCATCTCGACTTTGAGACCAAACAAAATGGGCTCTACGTCCCAGTGACACTGAAGTGGAAAGTGTTCGAAGCAGGTGAGTAACTCCTCTTGGGCGAACTGTGGTCTCTGGTGACTTAGGTAAGTTCACAAAGGTGATACCTAAGCAGTTCAACAATGAGAATAAGCTCAACCTCAAACCAGTAACAGCAGTCTTTGCCGCTGCAAAACCCTTCTTGTGAGTCAAACGATGGTTGGTGTTCACCACAGCAACCGCTAGATGAAGATCGTTAAGCACTGGGGAGACTCAGTCGTGAGTAGGCAGACTGTTCAGGTCAAAAGAAGTAGTCGTCCCTCTGTCGAGTCGTACTCAAACTGCTGGCTGTTTCCAAAGTGCGTTTGATGCTTTGATGAGGTTACGGGAGATAGAAACGATCGATAGGACAAAAGACCAGGGCGAACTGATAATTTTGGTACGACATACACCCTCCGAGTTGACTGACGAGCTCTCGTTCTACTGGGTTCAACCCAGCGGCTTGTTGCCATTTTTTTGAATATCTACGAACGACGGATATGAGTCATATCTCATTGTTTTTCCCTCAGTTGAATCATGCAAGGTTTACTGCTATTTAATAGCCCTCTTCATCCAGACCCTAACGCCCCACTGTATGCATATGTAGCTCCCATGTTTGGTGTTCCTGTCTGCTACTTTGAGTCGTCGAGTTGCCTCCGCATCGCCGTCTGTGTTGCATCCCTTTATCGATTGATCTAATATGGTTCGCCGAATCTTCATACTCCTCTGCCTTGTATCGGCCTCCTTTTCCCACCAGAGCTCGTGTTTCGACTGTTTGGTCCCGCTGAGATGGGTAAGGCTCCTTGGGGGGCATCGCTATTGCTCCTATCTGCTTGTAAACTCTGAGTAGCTGCGATATTGTTTATTTTAGAGAAAGAATAAACAATACTATCAAGTGAATAAAGATGAGCTAGACGACGTTGACAACCGAATCAACCAATTGCTCCGACAACGCGCCTCCACAGAGAGCGCGGCTGGTAGCAGTCCTGAGCCGGTGAAGGTAACATACTCTATGGTTTGCCATTTGGCAGGAGGAGTATTCGCCTCAGGTATACTCCCTAGGCTACTTGGCTGAGAAGGCTCTCCAAGTGAGCCTACTCGTCTGTCTATGTCTCAGAGCTGTTCGTTCAGGTCACTGAGTGCTACGTGATGGACTCGTCTGGGCAGGGCCAGAGGAGCGTGAATTGGACGATTCGTGCTTGGCGTAAGGGACATAGTGGAGTTGAGTGCATGATATGTGATGATGCTGTTAGCCAAGGAACCACCATCGCATTTATATGACACTCCTACCACTTTCAATGCGATCAGCGAGGAAAAGTGGCAAGTAATCTTTCGCGTTAACGACCGGTGAGGAAAAGGGAACAAGGACTGGCGCACCGTTGATGCACTGCTTCAGGCCATACAGCGTGAGAATACCATTGAGGCTTGACAGAGCCTTGGCGTTGGGATCTGCTAGTGATGGCCCATGGCGTTTGGGCACTGACCGATTCTCCAGCGAACGAAGTGTATGCTCAACAGCTCTACAAGAGGGGCTTTCTGATTTATATGATCCCGACGACTACTCGAAGATCAGCTACGATGATCTAAGAAGTGATATAATCATGGTAGGTATTCTGCTGGGAGGTGCGCTTCTCTATCCGCACTACGAACTCCGCAGCATGCCATTTTAGTTCGCCCGACGTGATGGAATGAGAGCAAAGGTTAATATTAGTGACCGCACCATATTCGAGGTAAGGCACATGCTCCCACGGCCAAAGAGCCTACTTTTGTTCCTCAGGCCTACAACTTGTCAACTATCGCCAACAAGGCTATCTCACCGGTGACACAATATCACTTTTGTATCGCTTGTCGTTTTGAGATGTATTCAATTCCTCACAGTCATTAATGAACCCTCATACTTGTCAATTTCAGGAGCTTGCTGGGATGGCCAAATTTGTCACGTACCGGGATTTGATCTTATGTGGTCGTTAAGTGGAGGTAAGAAGCAACATTATGAGTATCACCTCCCAACAGCGTCATCGTCATTTACTCAGTTCTGACCTTTTCCTCTCAGTTGAGTGCGCCAACAAGAGGCAGTCGGCTTGGGGGCCGGCTGGCACGATGTGTTTCATATACAAGGATTGGTAGGTTCTTCAACTCCTTCACAATTGCTATGCGTTAGTTACTTGAAATTACCTTGGTGCCTCAGGTACTTCCCTATCACAGTCGCCTCAGGAATATCCCCGCCTACCTGTTCTAATATCTTCCAGGCAGGCCTAGAGGGTATCGGCTACGCTGCTGCTTTCAGCAACCAGCGGTCACAATTGTCACCCATTGAGCTGGAGGAAGCTTTCACAGAAGTGGGTGTGCTCGATGGTCTGAAGGACTCATCTCACTTCTGCGTTAGATGGCCAAGCTGGCGTCGAAGACTGCAAAATCAAAGCGGATCAAGTTGCTCGAACAGTTTAGGGTAAGTCTGAACGCTCAAACTCTTCAATGTAACTTCGTTGAGTCATAAACTCATTTCTCGTTTTGGTTCTTAGAAACAGAATGCAGAGAGAAGTGCTGCGACGGTAAGCATATCTAGTGGGATTGGCCTCCAAACTTGTCCCTTTTTGTGTTGGTCAGATGCCCTCCTCTCTCATTGAGATAACGCAGGCTACGCCTCCAGTTGAAGTGAGAAAAGTGTCCTGGCGATATGAATATTGACTCTATACTGTGCAGACGCTTGGTTGTCGAGGAGCGGACGGTCTCTATACTATCCACATGAGTTTACTGTCTTCTGGTAAGTAGCGATCTAGTATGTGCTCAGTGGTGAAATGGTACCCTTTTTTCAGTTGGCAAGGCAACACTTAAGAACAAGGTCATATTTGGCCCACCCGAGGCTAAGTATATGTTGGAGCTTGAATACATCAGTAACAGTGACTTCAAGTGAGTGCTTGTACGCGTGTTTTCCTCAGCGATTATATCTCCTATCATCAGGGTACTCGGAGTTTTCATAGGCGAGCCGAAGCAGATTATCTCGCCAGTTGGGCTCAACTGCAAGGCCGCTATGGAGTATGCTGTCAGTAGCACATACGGCTCGGACTACGTGTCGGATGAGCTCTCTCTCACTGCATTGGCTGGGGACATCCGACGGGTGGGCTCCTATTCAGTCTTGGGATGTGTGTAAAGAGTATGTTATTTCAGCGTGAAGGCTTCGCCGGGTTGATCTTCACAGAAGATTTGAGAATTAGTGTAGAACTGTTGCACTAATAATACTGTTGATCGTGCCTTCTCCATTCAGCATATTACTCTAGGAGATGTACGGGATGCGACTGTTGAAATAAATGTGAAGAAATCTGGGCGACGGGTGAGGGCTGCCTTGTGCGTTATCATCTTACTCTCTGATCTCAGACTTCCAAGAAGTCAGAGAAGTCTGGTGACCTCATCCTACGGCGGACATGCAGTTTGAGAGGTGTTCACGAGTTCGAGTGGGAAAGCTATGATAAAGGCAGAATTTGGATGCCCCCTTCGACCTGAATAGCAGCTGTTGCTTTCTGTGGCAGGCCAGTATAAGGGCCCTGTGTTGCCTCTTTCGGGGAATCTGAATGCGGACGACATCAAAGAATATCACGCTGTTGTATTCACCTTTTGGAAAAAGTAAACAGTTTTTGTTTTCCCTTGCTTACCAGAAAGGAGAGGATCGTAGTTCCCTCCCTAATTTTCTTCGTATTTTTTGTACATTTTTGGAGCAATTGTTGAGAATCCTGAACTGAGCTGGTAGCTGAACTCTTGGCGTTGGATCTCCTGCTTAAATTCTCACGGTCGTAGTTCTTATGATTGCAGGGCGATACCGGTCCTCATTGAGATGGGCGGTGCCGGGGCGGGAGGAGCACTTCCGTGCGCGGAGGCTCTACATGAAGCTTTCAATATACTCTATGACAGTGATACGGAGGTCAGTATGGATATCATGACGCCCTACGAGATGGTGTACGACATGGAACGAGTAGGGTCGAAGTCTGGACGATCCTTCGTGTATTCGTTTTTTTGCCAGTACTTGAATGAAGCACTACCGCACTTGGAATCCAAGAAGAAGAAGTCCAAGAAGAATAAGAAGGCAGCGCAAGTCGAGCCACCGCTTTCCTTGAGTTTCCCAGTAAGATGAGTGCACACGGCCACTGCAGTAGCTTCCGGGCCTCGACATGATCTTTGCTCGCTTCAGTGGCTGCATAGATCGTCTGCGTGCATCGAAAGTGATTTGGATTTCGACACT
This sequence comes from Perkinsus marinus ATCC 50983, assembly GCF_000006405.1. Classification (NCBI taxonomy): domain Eukaryota; phylum Perkinsozoa; order Perkinsida; family Perkinsidae; genus Perkinsus; species Perkinsus marinus. Next base: position 730,487 of record NW_003213889.1, on the reverse strand, counting down.
CGTGTGAAACGGGTGAGTCGTGTTCTTGTCCCAGCACTACAATGTATAGGTTTGTGTCAGGCGAGCGAGCGGTCAGAAAAGCAGAGGAGAAAGCTGAAGGACTTCCTCGAGAGAACGAGCTCTCTAACGTAAGGAGCTACCTCGAGTGTCTCTGGCTTTATTACAATCACTGCTAGTGACCTGGAGAGACCTGTCATGTTGTCAACACCTCCGAAGGGGAAAAGTTCACCCAAGCAGATGACACTGGATGAGGCGGTCCAGGGCCTGACGCCTCGTCGCACGAGAGTGAGGTCCTCCTAACATTGATTCGCTACTTGTCGGTTGACAGTCTACGATTCGTAGTGGAGAACCGCTATCTGCTTGGATGTGCTCACTGAAGGGATACGGTTCTGAAATATCTTGGAGCTGGCCAAGTGATGGTAAGATAGTATTTTTTCTCTTCGATCACAATGTGTACTGACATTACTCAATGTTGGGCTCTCAGGCAGTACTTTTGGACCGCTGTCAGAGCCTATGAAAGCACACATGATCTCGAACGGAAAGTATTCACAGTCTTGTTGACCTCAGCAGTTTGCATTGAATACCTGCAGTTGAAGATCCCTCGAGTTGTTCCCTTTTTTAGAGTGAGGTTGTCGTTTACAATCACGCCGGAGGATTTTGGTGGTCAAAAACACGACGACGTTGTCGCGACCATTTGCCGAACCTCATTAGCGAGAGCCGTAGAAGTTAAATACGGCTCGGGGAAGGCTCTCTCAGAGATCACTTTGAAAGCGTTCGAGAATGACTTGCGACCTAAGGTGAGTTGGAGTGGTAGCAGAAAATGCAGAAATATGATCTAGGCTACCTTGATGATTAGAACGCTATCGAAATGGAGTTCGCCACAAGTGTCATTTTTTTCAGCATCGCCTTTTCGGTTTCTTCCGACGTCGCCGCTAGCCTCCGGGCATGGACCCCCCAAGTCGCCTCGTTAAATTGACTTTATACTTTCGACTTGGTTCGTACGTTGACCTTTCCGCACTGTCTGTAGTCTTTCTCGTGGACTCATGCTGTATGCTCACGTTGAAATTTTGTACCACTGTTATGGCACCCGTTGTTGATGTGCACATCTTCATGATAAAAACACATACCTCCACCGTGTTTGTTATTCAATGGCGACTCGACCGGCCTTGCTTGGGTTCTCGATTTGCCTTTACTCAGTTTTACCAATGCGTATAAGTGTAGTAAGCTTGATAGTGACGACGGTTAGTGCTGTCTCAATAGGGCGTGGGTGTTTTGGAGGTAGTTGCTTTGGAAGACTGTTCAAAGTAAGTGTAGAGGATGAGCAGTTTTCAATAGCGAGGTTATTGATGTTGATTAATTGTAGTCGAAGAAGAGGACGTCGGACAGAGATCGATTGTTGAATAATGAATCCGGGGACAGCGGGCAGACAAGGGGTGAACATGGAAGCACTCCAGTGGTGAGTGATGGAGTCCTGCTTCCAGACATACAGGTAGGCTTGGAGGGAACTAGCAGTATCGACATTACTCTGTTGCTGCTACGCTTGGATGGTCAGCTTATGGCATTTTCGATACCTCCAGTGTCTTGCTCCGTTCAGGCGAAGTCCCTGGGAGAAGCTGCTGAAGACGCGTTCGGGGTGAGCATTCTGACGTTTTCTATGAAAGCCGTTGCCCCGGTTTTGACTAGCTTCGTTCATCAGGCTTCAGAGTGTAGGGCTAAGAACGATGCAGGGCAGACCCTATATTGGCGACTTTGGCATAGAGGTAGGCTCTCCTCGTCGATTGCAGATTTTTCCGATTGCATCTACAGGTGACTTCTATTCCTTCCACAACGGTAATCAACCTTTGGTCCTGCGGAGTAAGCCCGACGCTGAGCTCACTGTGGCATTCCTAGTCGACGGACTGTGAGTACATGTGGGAAAATAGAGAGAGCAGCTTGCTGTGGTAGGGAGTACGGCGTCGACTTGGATGCGGAACCGCAGGCATCACTGAAAGACCTTCTAAAGCTCGAAAGGGAGGGAACTCGAGCTGAACAGAAGGACGTCTGTGGGACTATACTGAAGGCTGGGCAATCTACTCTGAGGAAGGAATTCGAACCGGCATCACGAAGAAGGGCAGGACAGGATACATATACGCTGAAGCAACTTAGGAGTGATATTGTTCTGGTGAGATTCGTTCCAATTCGAGGACCTTTGTGAAGGTTTCGGCTGGAGATCGCATTGCCTCACATTTTTTCCGTGTGCTCTCAGTTCGAACGAGCTATCAAGGCTAGGAAAGAAGACGCTACCTTCCAGGTAAGTGTTCCTGGTATCATTGTTAATCTATATATCCTATTATTACATTACTAGTTATTTGGAATAATATCTACTACTGGAGCTATTAATATAGTGATTACATGTTATTATCGTGTATCTTGATAATTAAATATAGTTGATATTATAATAACCATATAGATATGGTTATTATAAATACTACTAGTTCATTAGATATAATACATATTAGATGCCCTCCTCTATACATATAACCATTGATAAGGAGGGCTAAGTGGGAGGTGCTGAAGTGATGTGAAGGTTTTCTCGGTGTCTCAGTTCAAAGATCTCGAGAGGCTAGGTCGAGAAGCGACGGTTGAGGTGAGAATCGCCGTTATGTTGTTGTACCATCAAAAAGTGACCCTCCGCTCAGCAGCTTCGTGTATGTGGTTCGTTGCATCTTGAGCGCGGTATAATCATTACATGGCTGTGATGGTGTTCGCATAGGGGTCTGTTTCTTGTAGAAAGACACCGACAGAGAATTATCATGCTCTAGCCTGGATGTAGCATTCCGTTGGAGAGTGTATCGAGGTGAGTCAATTTCAGCTGGGATGCTGCTCTATCTAGTCTTTAACTTCAGGGAAGTACACAGGACCGAAATCATTAGTCAATTGGAAATCCACCGAAGGTGCCCCGAACGAGTCGCGTACCTCAAGAGGATCAAAGGGGACCTTCATCAGCCTCATATATCCTCTCAAGAAGAAGGGCTCTAAATATGAGAACAAGTACGTGCTGCACCATTTTTTACTTGCACTGGTGCTCGAATCTTTTGCTCTATTGTTTATTTGTACTGTTTCCCGACGACAACTATTTGAATATGCAGGAGTTGCACTCTCAATATGGAAAACACTAGTGAAACACAGACTTCTACTCACGGTAAAACGTTTCGATGTGTATGTCTTTAATTGGAAAATTATCCGGAATTTTCGTTGACACAATTTTACAAGCACCGCTATACACCGTGAGTGGGAGAAACCATACGTGTTTATCACGTTTACGCCTGTGAAATGTGAAATTTGTTTTACTACTGTTTTTCTATATCGTGATGAAACTTGATTATCTGCGGATGCGCAGAATGGACTGATCTTAAGACTTGTATATTATCGCGAGTGCTGTCAATATTCAAGCGTCCTTCTTTTGCTAGGTACTTCACTGCGAAGGTGTCTGCTAGTCCTCCCACGTGCGGGGAGGCGTTGAAGATTGGTCTGGAAGAGCTGTACGAGAAACCTGACGGGTTGGAGCTCCAGGCAATTCAGCGTTTCACGCCTATTGAAGTGGAGGCTCGACTCAAGCAGGTCGGCATCATGATGTATCCGCCCATTGAGTCTCTCCAAGGGAGGCGCTTTGTTGTACAGCACAGTGGTCTTTCAGGTAGCAGAGGCCTCGGCGAAGGAGACGAAGTTTGTGCCTGTGAATCACCTTGTAAGTGTACATGTGCTTATCAAAGCCGTCACTGATATTGTTTTCCTTTCAGGGAGAAGGCGGAATATCTCTGGTAATTGTCATCGGTAGTTGATTCTCTCATTCTTGCTACTTTGGACTGTGGTCGCTCCCCTGTGTGATGCCTTAGGGCTCGTGTCTTTCAGGGTGAACCTCTTGTCGAAATAGCGAAGAGAGCGATGCTTGTGAGTGTGCTGTTGAGCATTCCTCTCACTACATTTTCTATCTCAGTTTGGTGTTTGTTTTGGCCGCGACGACATAGCAAAATTGTCGTGGCGACTGGAAGAGCCTAAGTGTGAGTGCGTGGTTCGTAAGCTGGCATCTAGTATTCATTCGTTGCGAAAACTATGCCGTTGCCCATTGTTCTTCACCAGATTTTGCGGGGCCTTTATTCAATAAGAAGAGTGAGAAATCCGACACTATCATCGTTATGAACTTTGAAGATTCTGATGAAATACCGTAAGGTTTTTCCTATCAACAACATCGACATACTCCATAGTCAGGGCTTTTGGAGTGCATGCCTGGAAGAAGCCGCTCTATGCTGAGGATGATGATCAGCTGTCTTGCTCGCTTATGATGGAAACCTTCGTCTCACTCGCGTATAACTCGCGAAAGGAGAACGCTGATGCTATATCTATACTTGGCTTGAAGGGGGATCTGCGAAAGGTTAGTAGAACGACTTGAACTCAAGGAAACATACTCATTTCAGGCTATGCGCGACTACGTCGTAAGAGAGATAGCAAAGAGCGGTGCTAAATCCCTGGAAATTGCGGCACGTAACCTTGTGGTAAGCTTCATCTCATACCACTCCTTGCCGTAATCGTCGTTGTGGCAGCATGAGACGCTCCAGTTCCTCGGAGAGAGGGCTGATGAGTTACAGAAACAGCAACTTGTCCTTGAGGTCGGGAAGATCCTCTCCTGTATTTTGTACACTGAAAGAAGTTCAGGCCGATGTGACGAAAACAAAGAAGAAAAAGCGTGGACCGAGCTCTATCATTTGCGATGGAAACTCCACGGATTTCTACTGGACTTTCCACAGTGAGTAAAACATGCGACATTCTCATACAAGACCGCTCTGATATATGTGCAGAAAATGATTGTTTGTTAGAATCTCCCCTCGAAGGTCAGAGAAAAAACAAGAATTTGCTCAAGGGTACTGAAGTTGAGATCAGCATTGGAGATGGCAGGTAAGAAGAGTATCACTCTATCGTCATTGTTTCATCTTGGAACAGGACAGTTAGAAGCCGTGCTGACTCTCCCTCAGGAAACTTTCTTTATTTATTCCTGAGGAGGAGGAGGAGCCCAGAGAGATCGGGTTGTGTTCTACAGCGCTTGCAGAGGCAGTCCACCTACTCTATGCTAACTCCGGCATGATGATCACGAAGAGCGACTTGGTCTTTGATATATCCAGGGTAAGCCTGCTTCTTGAGAGAGGTCTCCTTGAGCTTCTCCGATCCATATCTTGCGGAGCACTTGTAACCATTATCACCATTGTTTCAGTACCTGACGGCAAAACAGGAAGCTGCGAAATTGGAGAAGGGACATAGACCACAGTTGCAATTCGGGGTGAGGTTACTGACAGCTCATTCGCGTTGATTTATATGTCCAACTTTCCTACACGATCGGGCTAATGTCGATTGTCTGTTCTCCTATGTCAGTGGTATCAAGGCAAGGCCGGCACGTTCGGGGCTAGGGCCCATCCACTTGAGCTATCTTATCAGCCAGATCTCAGCCCTCTCATATACTCCATTGGTTCTACTGGACTTCCTCGCAACAAGCACATGGACTACTTACGGTATCATGGGCCCCTCTCTGATGACTCCGTGGTCGAGGTATTGCCCGAGCAAGTAGACTTGACTGGTGAAAAGAAGACGGGGCCACCTCCTAAGCCCCTCCGGAGAAGATCCAAGACAACGAGCAGCACTGATTCTGCACAGTAGCATGATCCGTAGTCCAGCTTTGCCTGATCGGGCCGCGTCTTGATACGCAGGGCTATTATTACTCATCCCTCTGTACAACAATACTTATGCTCTTGGGCAATTAAACTTTCTGTAGTACATCTCTATGGCGTTGAGACTTACCCGTTCTGAAACGACCGATTCAGCTCTCTGTCATTATATAGGTGTTCATATGAGACTACGCTGAAAGATGTGTTAATATGACTGCTCTAGTGTACACATCTTGTATCGAAATTCAACTGCTTTCGGCGAGAGTTCCCTTCCTACATGTCAGATGTACTTGTTCATGGAAGCGGTATCGTCGCGTTGTCAATCTAGACTAGGTTGGTATATACCTGTAGCCAATCTGAATAAGTATAGCTACGGAAGAAATACCAGTAAGGAAGTGATTGGTAGGGACTTGAACATTGCCAAGAACTTCTTAAGCTTTCACCCCGCATCCTCTTGGACCTCCACGCACCGATGGACTCACACTCTGGCATCCAACCTGGCTTCCAGCCTCAGTAACAATCAATACTAAACAGTCGCAATGCTGTATTTGGACTTGATCTCTTCGAATGCTGCCGCCGCTGCGGTCCTCAGTACTCCCTATTCTGATATCCATGAGGCACTCCCTTGCAATGCTATTCCAAAGCGTCAGCTGCCTGATGGCCGTTCTTAGTAGTTGCTTTGCTTGGAGAAGCGCTGGCGCTAAAGACGTTGAGGTGAGAGTTCATATTGGTAACCACTATAAGCAATATCACCGAGTATCGAGGCACATACGATCTCAGTTACTCAATGATAAAGGACCTCTGCGTGCTGTGTTCTCCGGCTACGGTGCACCACAGAGAAAAGAGGCGAAGACGCTATCAGATTTCTTCTATGATCCACAGGTAGGTAGATGATTGTTTGTCATTCCCTTGGCTGTTGGAAATGACGTGTGAAGCATCTATATTGTCATTTTTGCGATGTGCGCTTCGAGAATCCTCCAATAATGTATCGACTATGTATTATCTCCTAGGCCAAGTCACTCGCAGTAGCCGCCCGAGGAGCATTCAAAGTAAGTAGTCTCCCTCACAAAAGTTCTGAAATGAGGTAGAGGGTGTATTGCAGGTCTTCGAGTGTCGGGCCCGAGAGGAAGAGGATCAGACCCTTTGGTGGCGTCTTTGGCGTAGAGGTGATCCTCCTTACTCGTGAGGATCTGTCACTTGAATATGGCAGATGACTTTATCCGTTTCTACCATTGGAAGCCCAACGTGCTGATTGAAAGGCCCCAGTCTGAGTTCACTGCCACCTTCTTAGTGGACGGCGTGTAGGCATCCACCATCAACACGTATACGAGCCTCACTTTGATGATACTCTTCAGTGAATACGGTGTCGATTTGCCTCTGGAGAAGAGCCGTTACATAAAGACCCTGTTGGAAGGGGACGAAGAAACGGAATACAACCAAGCGAACATTTGCCTTTTCATCATGAGCATTTCGATAACTTCCCTATGGGAGAATCCAAACGGCAGGATCGAACTGGGAGATGGGGGCTTGATGTATCGCTACAGCTTGAAACTGCTGAGGAATGATATAATATTGGTAAGGCCAGCGTGCAAACTACTACTCCACTCAGCAAGAGCTGACGTGTCTCATCGCTCAGCTCACACGCTGAAAACTCAATACATCTAATATTCATCGGGTATCCCAACTTGTGTCCTTGTTCACCTCATCACAGCGTTTTTGCTAATCATACCCACTCAACTACTTGAGCTTCTCCCATTCGTTTCTCGTATTCAGTACCAGCGAGCCCTCAGTGATGGTCACAAAGATGCGAAGTTTGAGGTCGGTATCTTCCGGTCTGATCTGTCTTGCTAACCCTCTTCGTCTTAGTTCAGAACTCTACAGTGGATCGGCTCGCACGCTGTTATCAAGGTGAGAGAGTCGATTTATACTAGACTGTGCCCGGCCCACTGTGATCCATCGCCACTCTCCTCAGCGGAATACATCGAGGGAGCTCTCGTGCTACAACCGAGACGTGAGGTTCCGCTGGAAAGCTTACTTGAGTGAGTTACCTCCGCTCAAGCTACACTAGCAATGCCTGGTATTTCAGGAAAGTACACCGGTCCGAAGTCGCTGGTGGCACTGCGAGCGGCATTAGCGGACTCAACGGGCGACAAGTCCACTGTTTCGCTCAAAGGCAGTTTTATTAGTGTTATTTATAACTTGTCGATAAACGATAAAGAGTATAAGGAGAAGTAGGTGGAAATGCGTCAAGTTGAACATCTTTGTTCGAGCCAGACTATTGTCTCTTTCTCGTATAGGTATTTCACTGTTCGAGTCCCTGAACATCCTAAGTCATGTGAGCATGCCCTGAAGCTGGGCCTCGAGCATCTGTATGAGGAGACCGAATCAGATGGAGTTTGGATATCTAATGCATTCAATCGTTTTACACCAATTGAAGTGGAAACTCGATTGAAGGAGGTATGCCGATAGTATTCGGTGTCTCATCCGATTACACGTCGGTCTATTAGGTGGCTGAGGAGTCTGTCGCTAACAAGAGCTATCGGCCGGTTCGAGACCTTGTAAGCATGGATTCCTCTTCTAGTCACTTTCGCTTTTCGACTCTGTCTTTTTCAGGGAGGAGGCGGCATCAGCCCGGTAAGGGCGGGAACTTGATGGTCTACAGTGTTGCTCTCAAAATGCCCATATCCTTCGTTATCCCCGGGGTGCATACTTGTGATTCCCTTCTTTTAGGGAAAACCCATGTGGGATGTAGCACTGAACTCAAATCTTGTAAGTACGGCTGTTCGGGCTTATTATGTAGCGTGTTGAGCTGCTTTCAGTCTGAGGCGTGCCTCAGCCATGACGACCCAGTGGAGCTCGCTTGGCGGCTAGAGCCCCTCGACGGTACATTGAGTGTGTTTTCCCGTGTCGTGAGTTGCTCTTTGTCAGTATTCATCGGTCCCTTTTTGAACGACCGAACAGGAGACAGCGACACTGCACTACTCGTAGACTTTTTGGACTCAAGGGAAATACCGTGAGCTCCCAAACCTGAAGGTGCCCTCGAGTGATCGATCTTATTAGTCCTTTCGCTGCCTATGCTAACTCGAAGGGGCTCCTCGTCGACGGCCACTTATCTTGTATGAATACGATGAACACCTTCGTACGAGCCGGCTACGGCACGGATTACCACTCAGACGATATCTCCATCCTGGCTTTGAGAGGAGACTTGGAAAAGGTGCGTTTTGCAGTTTAATACGCATCAATAAATTCGATTTCCCCGGCCTTAGGCGATGCGCGACACTATGATGAATGATGTGGCGGAAAATGGAGTACCGATACTCCGTAAACGAAAGGTTCTGCTCGTGGTGAGTCTACCCTTGAACAACTGGAATGATGACTTCACCTGTCAGCACGAAACTCTCGAAGTCATTGGACACAACGCAGACATCCAACAGCAGACGTCAGGCAAGGTTAGACACATCTGTTGTTGTATGGTCAAGTGGGATGCTCTTGGGCAGTTATCTCTCTCGAGAAGAAAAAAGTTGATGGTTTGCAAGCCTGGTGATGATGGAGGCCTCGAATGGATCGTACAAGAACCAAGTAAGCGGTGGTTCCAAGATCATCTGGGAGTCCTCTAATTTCAGAACTGAAAAAAAGAAGAGAGAAGGACAGAAAGACCTACATTGAGCTCAGGATTGAACCCGACAAGTAGGAATCTGCACTCCTCTAGTTCGTTGGGGTGTACTCGATAAAAACATAGTTGCATTTGCGATCTGCTATCACTGGGGAATAAACTCTTACGACTTAGCACAACACTACATGCAAATATCGTGACTAGCAGTAAGCTTCTACGCGATGGTGGTTCATAGCCCATACTGGGGAGGTTACCGCTCAGTGCTACGCGAATCTCGTGGTCACCGGAGTATTACGTCGTTCACGCCCATACATTGTTTATCGTACGATAACCCACCAGATGTCTTCCTCCCACGCCGTCATTTTTAAACATATTTTCTCTTCAATAGAGTCACCCTTCACAATATCTCTATTATGGGATCTGGCGCTCTGTGAGGCCCTGATGAAGCTTCGTATGTGAACCTACGAGATCTTCTTTTCGCCGGATGGGATCATCGGCGACTCCTTCTAACTTCAGGAAACTCCCTCTTCTCATTTCTCGATCGGAGTATCCAGATCTCACAATTTGTTCAACGGCACTCGAAGCGGCTATGAAGGACCTGTACAAGGGTTCGATCGCAAACACCATCACTAGAAGCGAGCTTGTCTCCGACATATCTCGAGTAAGCCAGGAGATAGAGCATCAGTGGCTACCTAGTTCTTCCCCGGTGCCATCTGTCGTGTATTGCTCGTTATATCAGTACTTGATGGCTATCAAGGGAGTTGCGGATCTCCGCAAGGGGGAGAGGCCGAAGATTAAGCGGAGCGTAAGACTCTCATCCATTCACTTACACTCTACCGGTGGACGAGCCTGTTGGAAACATAAGTATCCAGGATGATGGCCTTAAAATGATCCATCGAACTTGTGTCGTCCTCCATCCCACTGAGAGAAGCTTTGTCATGATAGAGTTCTTCGTGTCTTAGGCGAAGTCATTGCTAGTCGCAGCTAGCGGAGCATTTGAGGTGAGTCGTGGTCATCAGTTTGATATCGTTATCCCGCTCAAACTCTCACTTGTTTCGCGGTGGCAAGGCTTCTGAGATACCCAGTTAGTCGTTATCCTCTATTGCAGGTCTTCGAGTGTCGGGCCCGAGAGGAAGGGGATCAGACCCTTTGGTGGCGTCTTTGGCGTAGAGGTGATCCTCCTTACTCGTGAGGATCTGTCACTTGAATATGGCAGATGACTTTATCCGTTTCTACCATTGGAAGCCCAACGTGCTGATTGAAAGGCCCCAGTCTGAGTTCACTGCCACCTTCTTAGTGGACGGCGTGTAGGCATCCACCATCGATACGTATACAAGCCTCACTCTGATGATACTCCTCAGTGAATACGGTGTCGATTTGCCTCTGGAGAAGAGCCGTTACATAAAGACCCTGTTGGAAGGGGACGAGAATACGGAATACGATGAACCAAACATCTGCCTGATTATCATGAACGACGCCAAACTCGCCCTCCGGACGGGCGATTCCGGCATGGTTGAGCAGGGGATCGAGAACGCAGACTACAGTCTAAAGCAGCTTAGGAATGATATCCTGCTGGTAAGGACTCTGAGCGCATTCTATGGTCATTGACTACAACACGTAACGTTCTCTACGTGCTCTACTCTTGCTGATCCCGTTGGGGCCTCCTCTGTTGAGATGATTCCATCATTCCTGTTGGGTGATCTTCCTCCCACGGAGTATCCATACCTCTCATTCACTTTCTTCTATTCAGTATCAGCGAGCCCTCAGTGATGGCCTCAAGGATGCGAAATTTGAGGTGGGTACCCGACTCATCTCCGCTCGCCAACTTTCTTCGCTTTAGTTCAGAACTCTGCAGTGGATTGGTTTCCATGCTGTTGTCAAGGTAAGCTCGTGATTGAGGGATTATCCGAACTTGGCTTCGACTCTTCGTTAATGTAGCGAACTGCTTCCTTTTTAGAAAAACACGCCGAGAGAGTTTTCATGTTACAGTCGAGACGTTAAATTTCGATGGAAAGCTTATAAGGGTGAGATTCCTTCATCTGTGATAGTCTGTAGCCGGCGTCATCCTGTTGGTGAGCATTTCGATATTTCAGTGAAATACACAGGGCCGCCGTCGATCGTAAGCCTGAGAGGAGCTCCGGGAGAGTATGTTGGCACGGCGCCGTCTGCTGCACTCAAAGGAGCATTCGTGAGCCTAATTTTCAGTGCTAAGAAGAAGAACGATAAGCACGAAGATAAGTAAGCATGGTGCGAGCCCGATTGTGAGGGCGATCTGTTGGCTGCAATTTATATTTCTGCGGAACGGTCTTTTACTGTTCGAGTGGTTGCTGATGTAGGTATTTCACTGTTCGAGTCCCTGAGCATCCTAAGTCATGTGAGCATGCCCTGAAGCTGGGCCTCGAGCATCTGTATGAGGAGACCGAATCAGATGGAGTTTGGATATCTAATGCATTCAATCGTTTTACCCCAATTGAAGTGGAAACTCGATTGAAGGAGGTATGCCGATAGTATTCGGTGTCTCATCCGATTACACGTCGGTCTATTAGGTGGCTGAGGAGTCTGTCGCTAACAAGAGCTTTCGGCCGATTCGAGACCTTGTAAGCATGGATTCCTCTTCTAGTCATTTCCCCTTTTCGACTCTGTCATTTTCAGGGAGGAGGCGGCATTTATTCAGTAAGCTCGGGAGTTCACAGGGCTTAACGATCCAGAACTCTTCTTTATGCGCCTACATTGCAATCATATCTGCTGTATACACTAGTGCTCCTATCTACTTCAGGGAAAATCATGGTGGGATATAGCAATCGGCTCCAATCTCGTGAGTATAATGATATCGGAATGACATGCGGAATGCTCGGCTCTCCTCAGTCCCAAGCGTGCTTTGCCTTCGACGACTCCACTAGCTTGGCTTGGCGGTTGGAGCCCCTAAAATGTACGTTGGCTGTTAGTTCTCTGATTACTGATTCTCTATGCATCGCCATCTGGGATAGTGATCATGGAGTGGAATCGGGTTCATCTTCCTCTAGACATAACTGCTTTCTGTTAGTATTCCCCGGCCCTTTTGTGAACTTCCAGACGGGGGAGAGTGACACTGCACTACTCGTAGACTTTTTGGACTCAAAGGAAATACCGTGAGCTTCTCAACCCGAAGGTGCCCTCGAGTGATCGATCTTATTAGTCCTTTCGCTGCCTATGCTAACTCGGAGGAGCTCCTCGTCGACGGCCACTTATCTTGTATGAATACGATGGACACCTTCGTACGAGCCGGCTACGGCACGGATTACCACCCAGACGATATCTCCATCCTGGCTTTGAAAGGAGACTTGGAAAAGGTGCGTTTTGCAGTTTAATACGCATCAATAAATTTGATTTCCCCGGCCTTAGGCGATGCGCGACACTATAATGAAAGATGTGGCGGAAAATGGAGTACCGATACTCCGTAAACGAAAGGTTCTGCTCGTGGTGAGTCCACCTTCGAACAACTGGAATGATGACTTCACCTGTCAGCACGAAACTCTCGAAGTCATTGGACACAACGTAGACGTCCAACAGCAGACGTCAGGCAAGGTTAGACACATCTGTTGTTGTATAGTCGAGTGGGATGCTCTTGGGCAGTTATCTCTTTCGAGGGGTAAGAAATTGATGGTTTGCAAGCCTGGTGATGATGGAGGCCTCGAATGGATCGTACAAGAACCAAGTAAGCGGTGATCGCAACATCGTCTCACGAGCATGGACGCACGAGCATGCTCTATCAGAACTGAAGGGCAAAGCAGACGGGTCGAAACCAACCTACGTTGAGCTGAGGATTGGACTAGGCAGGTCAGTATTTTCTCCCCGACTAATTTAACGAAGGAACGTCCGATGGAACACATATCGCGTTGAGAGACTCGGCTGGAACCTCTTCACAAACTCAGATGACGAATCGTCTGTAAACTCTCGTTTTGATTACTTTGTAACAGCGCAAACCTTTCGCGCTCCTACTGGGGTGGAGAGTAGAAGGCTCTGCTCTCCTTTGCAGGAAACTCCCTCTGCTCATCTCTCGATTGGAATATCCGGATCTCACAAAATGTTCGATAGCACTCGAGGCAGCTGGAAGAAGCTTATATCAAGAGTTCGCCATGAAGGCAGTCACGAAGGCTGAGCTTATTCGTGATGTATCGCACGTGAGTGGATGGGAGTACATTTTATATGCTTATCATCTGTGTGCATGCTACCATTCGTATTGTTCTCCTCCTTCAGTATTTGGTGTCTATTGAGGAAGCTGGAAACGAGTCGAGGAAGGAGGACAAGGCTGAGTCCAGTGTAAGAAACCATCTTCCTCATCTACGTAGTTCGACGATACTTAAAAAGTATACATCGGTAACTGGTCTATCAGTGATTCTGTTTATCTGATTTTGGAGCTTATTCGAAGCTCATAGATGGTCTTCGGCACAGCCTTTCGTCTCTTCTCCCATCTCAGGGCATGTCTCTATTCATGCGATGACTCACGAGCCGTGTACGAGTCCGCTGACGTAACTAGCTAATCTATCATATCAGCATGAAGAAAAATAACGGCTCCTCGTCATTTCATCGGTCTCTTGAAGTTCAGCAACTCTCGAAGTGATTTCTGGCGCTGTCACCGGCATGAGGGGGCAAAGGCATGACATCGGCAACCTCGGTATGGTATGCCCTCCCTACTAAAGTAAAGATTAGCCACGCCTCAGCAGTTACCGAGGATAACGGTATGATCAACTACCGGTGAACTGCGAAAGGGTAACAATGCTCGACTCTCTCTATCCTTAATGGACGCCTCTTTTTCTATGGGATGTGTTGTCGGCCGTGAGAATGACATGTTTGATCGATAGATGTCGATGTAACTTGCTAGGTTTTACTCTCCACATACTGGATGTTGGGGAAATCGATGTATTGCATACCATAACGACGATGCCATGGTGTTATACATGCCCGATTCACTACCTTGCTCTCCTATCAGTGGTTGCCCAAATATGTTACTGCCCTCTCTCGGTTGTTTCCTGACTGGTATACTCTTCGTAGTCCAAGCCCGCAATGGACCCCCAACACCCTGTATGGGAGCGGACTGTGGTGTAAGTTCTCATCGTACTGACGACTCATGGTCTCGGTCTATCGTGTATTCTCAGCCCTTCCCGTCTACGGCCGGCATGCGGTATCCTGATTCTCCTGCCCTTAAGTCACCGAAGAGCGTAGCCAGTGGCTCTTTGATCATTGATAAGCATTTGAAGTCCCCGGTAGTGGTCAGTGCTCGGTTAGGGTTGAACTCACTAATGTGTTGACGAACCTACTTCGCGAATAAATTGATGTGTTTTCATTAGTCGAAGCCGAACTGTGAATGATTGAGCATTCTCCATCTCTATCGTTAGTATACCTGCTCGGACTTGCTATGTTGCGGAGCCCTTCATGATCTCAGGTGATTAAGTCACTCGCACTGATTGCCAAAGATGCAACTGAGGTGGCTGCGGACCCCCAGTATATTCATTTTTACTCCTCTCCTGTAGGTCACAGAGTGCAGTATCAAGTTGGAAGGCCGCAACAGGATCCGATGGAGAATTCGAGATAGAGGTTGCTCCGTGCATTAGCGCTCACCGGTGTGCGATTCACTCTTTCTAGGATCATTCGAGTCCTTGGACCACCACAAAACCGCACGGCTCTTGCTCGATTCAACGGCGAAACATGTCATTACGATTGTTGTCGGACAAGTGTAAGACCATACAGACTTCTCTCTTTGTTTTTGGGCTCATTCCGAACAAACGTGCGAGATTCGTATACTTGCGTTCTCACTCAGAGAGTACGGCGTTTATATTCCTACGATCGAATCACAGTTGCGAGACGCTAAGTTTTGTGGAGACCTCCTGAAGCGTGCATTGACGAGAATCTATAGCCTGAAGCATGAACCTGAGATGGATCGAGTGATGCCCAAAGTCACTTGGGCACAGCTTGTTAATGATCTCAGCATAGTAAGCCTCTTGGGATCCACGGTACTCGTTCTGCTGCTTCGGCTCAGCTTCTTGCACTTGAGCGACACCTCCAATTTTGTTGCTCTTTTCTTAGTGGTTCAAGAAGAGCTCATACACTGAGAAGGACTCATTTAGGGTAAGGCTCAGCGTGGAGCTCTCACGCGCAAGTTGTTGATCCAGTTTTGTGCTGCTAGCAGGAGCTTGTCATTCGTTATCTTGAACTGTAACACTAGTCGATGACTAGTAATCATACACTGCAATCTCATGGTGCCTCCTATCATTCCTGGAGCTCGGCAATAGTGATAGCAACATTAGAACATAGTTTATTAATAGGATAGAACTAGCATTAAGAGACGAGTGTATTTATGCACTTCGGTGTGATTTTGGTTTTCAGATGGTTACTCTCGAGGAGATTGGATCGTCAGCCCAGGTATGTTCTCCCATGGCATGCAGTATGCGCATCGTTTTGTACTTGCTTGAGTTTTATCACTGCTATTCAGATCAAATATCCGAAAGTCAGCTTGAGGAGGCGAAGAGATCCATATGTATTCAAATGTTGGCACGATGCTGTGAACTTCACATGGGAGTCGAGCCGAAGTACGATTCTTCATAAGCCCTCTTATGCCTGGCTTTTCACTATCGCGATTCCACGATATTTACCCTTCAGAGGCACCGCCGCATGGTCGCTCCCTCCTGGCGCCTAGTAGTGATACCGAGTTTCTCGACGGACCTTACGTCACTTTCACATACCCTGTATCAAGGAGTCGACAAGCGTGAGCTACGGACGGCCCATAAGCCCTCCTCGAGCGATGATAGAGACTTGTCCTATGTTTAGGTATTTGACAGTTAGACTTGACCAATCCAGTACCTCGTGTGATGACGCCCTTAGACAGGGTCTCTGGGCCTTGTATGGCTCTATGGGATCTGCTGGATACCCGATGTTCACACCGAGTGAGGTCCAGTCGCACATTGCCAAGGTAAGGCTGTTGACGGGCTGTGCTCATGCTTATCTTCTTTCTGCGTTCAGTACATCAGTAAAGCTCTCGATGCCAAAAGTCATAAGAAGAGAGACAATTTTGTGCCGCAGAAGAACCTGGTGAGCCGACCTCGGACTGACCAAACGGCACCACCTTCCAATCTTTTCGAGAGTAGTCTTGCTTGCAGGTTGAGCTGTGGGAGAGAACGGGGACAGATGAGGACCTGAAGGTGAGAAGTCTCGAAGTCGCACATTTCAAATGGTGGTCGCTACACGGTGGCTGACTTCCAAATGTGACGCACCACTTCTCCTGTTAGATGAGGATTTGATATCTCACCATCTTCTTCTGCTTTCAGGATCGGCCTCTGGTCAACTTACTGAAGAATTCGATACGGGTAGGCATTATTTTTTCCGAGCCAATAGTGTTTATAGCAGTCGGCACCGTGGAGGCAGTTCCTGGAAATCTCCGTTATTTTTCAGGTGAGGATCTGTGAAGCCAGTGACGCCATGAATGCTCTTCGGTGGTCCCATATTGATAGAACTGGTGAGCCATTGATAGGAACTGGATCATGCACGGATCGATGGTCTCTGTGGAGCTCAGATTATGGTGGAGCATATGTTGAATTGCCACAAGAAGACTTTGGCAGTGTTTTGAGTGTGAAGTTCACCAACACAGAGGATCTCCTGTGAGAGATCGGTCTTGATAAGCACTCTTTAGAAGGCTCTTACTTCGCGCATCGTCTGAACCTCGACTGCTTTCCTCGCGCTATCACATGTTCATCTCTCAGAGAACTTGGAATCCATGTGAGGCGATTATGGGATGAAGAGAAAAAAAGAAGGAGTTCCCTAGGAGAGGACAAACTATGGTCTGACTTCTGCAGAGACTCGCTGGCCTACTTCGTGGATCGAGCTTATAAACGAGATTATGGCATGGATGATATCTCTACGTTGAGCCTTAGGGGCGATTTCGAACGGGTAACCTCCTGTATATCTCTCGCTAGGTTTCAGTCGAGTTAAATTTGTATTGTGGGATGCCACTATAGATTTGGTTTCCACGTGCGTTTTGCGATATGAGAATGATCCGAGTAGAGCTCATGGGAGCAACATCAGACCTTCATCAGTAGACTCACTTATTTGCTTGTCAGGTGTACAAGGCGGAGCTCAGGCAGCAGATAAACACAGCAATACTATCACCAGCGCCAGTGTTAACTCCTTTCGAAGTAAGGGGAAGCTCCTCATGGAATCCACAGAATCGTATTATAAGACTCGTATGATCCATAGAAAGGAGGTGTTTGTTCAACACCGATAACTGCGTAAACTTTGCGCTAGAAAGACTTCACATTGTGACATTTCCGACCGGACGTATATAGTGTATACAGCGCCCTCTTTCAGCATCAAACGTTGGAGATTATCGGTTTTGTTGCTGATAAAGAGCGAGAACAGATAGGACAGGTAGGGCCTGAGAATAAGACTTCAAATGCACGTATGTTAACTAATCGACAGCCAACTTCTGGTCATAAAAAGAGTAAGCTGACGTTGCGGAAGACTTTGAAAGTGGAATGTCGTGCACCACGAGAATTTTTCTCATGGACGCTCTATAAAGCAGGTAGGTTGATCTGTTTCCCAAACCCATCGGCAGTTACTGCTTTTAGAAGCGTATAAAGGAGACGTCTCACTTGCACCATCATCTGTCTTGCCAGAATCGGATCGCCAATACATCGTAGTTAGCCTAGACTCTTCGAGGTGGGATGAATCTATGCGTTACTATACGTGTGCCTATGGATACACTTCGTCATTGCATGGGCTTAGATTATTGCCGTTACCGATACCAGTTCAAGGTCTAAGTAGTTTCGATGCTTGTAGCAAGTCTTTGGGGGCTGCTATCGGCTCTTTGTATGAGCTCGACTGGCGACGCATAACTAAAGCGGAATTCCTATATGATGCAGAACGAGTGAGTATAACGGACAAAATAGTAGTTGGATCACTAGATATTGCCCACGGAGATATCGTTGGTCAATATTAGTCTATAACCATGTGGTCTTTTATCACGAGTCAATCGCATTTGTATTCAGTACCTAGCATCCTTGTCGACGATTACTAAAGCGAAGAGAAGAAAGGCCACGAAACAGTTCCTCGTAAGTCATTCCCAATCCCCGAGTCTCACCGGCATTATGGGTTGTTCTCTACTCAGAGACCATCTGCTACTGAGTTCGAGAAATCAGGCGAGCCTCGTATAAGTCGTCATGTGGGTCTCGGGCCAGGTGAAAAAGATGCCTCTCAGCGCTCAATGGCATTACATGGTATTACAGATACCGACTTGATTGCATGGCACAGCTCACAGTCGAGTGAGGGAGACTATATGGCGATGAATCAACTCTACGGAGCGAGCTCGACTGATGGGTTTAACAACACAGCTCTTCTACCATTGGGATCTGATCCAGTCAAACGCACCACCCAAAGCCTGCAATCCCTTCAAGGGTCGGCGGAAGAAGCAGGGAGACGTGCGTCAGCACCTGAATTCTCTACCTACATGCCGCCTAGGATGCAAATGAAGTTCCTTAGTAATGGAGATTATGTGGAGATTGAACCTACTGATGGACTTGGATCGCTCGAGAGGCCTGGGCCCTTGTCGAAGAGGCAGTCGATTCCCGATCTATATGACTTATTGCCCCCGGTTAGGACGCGAACGGGGATCCCACCACCTTTACCGCCGCGTGGGAAGTTGACTCCCAAAACGTCAATCACGAAACCGCGCGCTAGTACTAAGTCGTCTGCAAGCACCTTACAACGCGGGAGAGTGCACGATGTCTTCGAGACACTCTCGTCAGGGCTGAGCGACTTGGTTAACGACAAGTATGTTCGTAACGATGAAGCTCAGGAATCAGGAAGAGTGGGACTCGGAGAGTACATGTCGATGGGGAGTATCAGTCCCGAGGTGTTTGACCGGGATTCCATAGGACATTGGAGCCCACCGATATCGGGTGGAAGTGGGCCGGCACGAGCGTCGGTGGACAGCTCCGCAACAGAAGAAGGATCGGTGTTTAGTAGACCAGAAAGTGTCGCGAGCAATGATCGAAGATATGGGAGGACCACAACAGAATCAGGTGAATATCTTTCTCCATCTACAAGGTCGAGCCATGAGAAGATCGATGAGCCTTTTCCCGATCTCTTATCGCCATTCGAGACAGTAACCGTTAGCCCCCGCTCTAGCGAAGATTCCATTCAGACGTCAGCAGTACGGTCACCAACCGGCAAGAAACCGAAAAGTCCATCTTCTCTATCGCTGCGGAAGCGGAGTACAAAGAAAAAAAGCTCGGATAAGCAGTGAGCGTCGAGGGAGCAGCAGCTATTCACGGCAAGGCATCCTTAATCGATGGTGAAAAATGCCTAAGTCCAGGACAAGACAATCTTCGGCATCTTACAAAAGTTGATATACACACTTCTGATTGTTTATCGATGTGTAACTCTCATTATCGTGAGCTGTTCGTGTTCACTATGACACTAGTCTAGTGTTTGAGTGGGGACGAATTGACTGAATGAGAGCCGATATTGCCAATGAGGCCACCAAGCGAGCAGTATTATGCTTTTACAGCGCTGAAACTACAGACGTTTGCCACAGTATCACCCAGTTTGGAGTGCTTCCATATTTGGATGAATGTTGGCACTTGAAAGTTCTTGAGTGTAGATTTTTGTCCTGCCTTCATCATTGTTGCGGTCGATTGCTGTTTCACTCGGCCGTGGCCAACTGATGGTATACTAAACTCTGAAAGAACCTAATATGGTTTGAGGTCACTCTTTAAAGGTGTTAGAGGTGTTTTTGTCATTGGTAAAAAAAGTCTTGCCGGAGATTCCTACTCAGTTGCTCACCCCATCTGCAAGAGCCCTCGAGCAGCATGAATGGTATGATGCCAGATTAAACGCTTACAAAGAGCTAATTCGAATGGACGTTTTATCGTTAATACTGATCGACCGATAACCAATGAGCAGGATTTCCAGGCCGTACGCCGTTTGTTGGGGGTAGAGGGTAGAGCCGCATTCAGCCGTTTGTTTATCATCGATGTCTGTCAACTACTCGTCATCATCGCTATCAGGTAAGTCAACGCTCCCAGGTGATCGTAGCGGTCCTGGTTATGTTTTCTCGTTGAAGAGTGAGCTTTCCAGTCCTAGATCGGCTACGATCTACCTCGGGGCTACGAGCACCTCATTGACAGGGGCTATCGTTATCCGTACTTTCCACTAGATCCTTCAAGACGAATATATCGGCGGCATCCTACTATACAAACTGCATCACTCAGCGTGAATCCAGAGCTCGAACGGGAGGTATGAACCACTTAACAATCTTTACTTTTGGGGGGAGTTGCTTCCGTTTTTTTGCTTCTACTCCTCGTGTCGATGGAATTGGTAGTGTTTCCGCGCATACCGATCCTATCCGAAATGGAATCCCGGAGTGAACGGTACTCCGTGTGACTCTATATAATCCAAGGAGTATGGTTCTGGAGGATGGTACAAGTGAATAGGTCATCAAACGAGCGGGGGCGTCACTGTTTGTGCTGAGCAACGCGGAATACGAATCCCGAAGCAAAGAGGAGAGTAAAAGAGTTGAGTCCGAGCTTAACGCCCTGCGAGCTCGAGCTCAGCATCAAGTAAGATACTGTAACTAGTCGTCGCCATATTCAGCGGCGCAGGTAGCGCGATGTTGGGGACAGTTTGAAAGAGTAGACCGGGACCATAGACGAGCGGAGGAGAATCGGCGGATAACACAGGTGTAGCATTAAGCATACTTGCCTTGTATGAGGACTAGTGGATTGAGAAAGGTCTTAGACAGAGAGATGAGTTCATTCCGTCACCAGATGGAGGAACAGAGCCGAGTAGAAGAGGAGCGATTGAAGCGTGTGTAAGTGGAGATCCTCTTTGCTGACACCAGCATGGGTCCGCAGTTACCAAAGTCTTTGTCGGCCATTACCGGCTTCCTGTACACATGCTGTGCCAGAGAGGTATCCGAGGGTCTTCCCGATATTCGAAACACGGGAAGTGAAGTATTAGCAGTGTTTTCCGAATAGGTAGGACAATCTCAGGTGCTTTCAAGTGGTCAGCAGCAAGCGTACTCGATTGGTGATGACCAGGTGAGTGGGCTCGATGTGGATCACGAACGCATAATAAATGCGTTTATACATAACTGCTCACGATAATCATCATCGATAGGCATATGCGAGAAGGAGAGCATTGCGTGCTCGATGGCCGCACCTCGATGAGGAGGACAAGGGTTTCGATATCGACAAAATATATGAGAGGAGCCAACGAAAACTCCGCATGTTGAATCAATTGCTCCATGATATCCAATAACATCTGGACATAGTGTTGGATTCAACTCTTTCTACAAAGCGATAATCCAACGAAATTAATATTTGGGCGAGCGCGTTTTATTATGCGCCAAAGGTGGGCGAGCGCGTCTCATGTCATCAGGACTGATGACGTATGTGAAATGTTGGAGTACACCTGTTGATCGTTAGGAGGGAGTGGTTGGGTGCATAGTTTTACTCTTGGGCTGTTTCTACTCCCTCTACTACTCATGGCTGTTTCCACGGGGGTCTTAAACGGTGAGAGCAGATCGTTCCCACCTGCACTAGATGAGAGGGCTGCTCAATACTCAATGCTGAATCACGTCATCAACAACTTGGCAGCACCCCTTGTCAATGTTGATGAGGATGTTATGTGGAAAGTAGAGATACTTATTGCAGCTGTCATCATAGTCTCACTAAGTGTTGTCTATCTACCAGATCATGGTGTCTTTACCAAGTACTCCATACCATAATTTTACCAAATCCTAAGGCTCCTTCTCAGACCCTTCAAAGCGGTATGGCGAGTGCTGCTTGGTGTCGCCTTGTGCTACTCATGCTTTTTGCTGTATCTCTTGATCAACTATAATAGGGATAATGCAATGTAATAGAATCTTCCCAGCTTATTAATCATACCATCCATCAGCCAATTCTTGGGATGGTTGGACCCGAACTTGGGCAAGCCCTTGCCCGAGAAGAACTACGCGGACACTGTGAGCTTTGGGATGCAGAAAATCCCCACCATCTACACAACTTTCTCGACA
>NW_003213889.1:677983-708036 GCF_000006405.1 Perkinsus marinus ATCC 50983 | reverse complement strand
TTGTTCCCTTGTGATTCTTCAGCATTTTACATTAGCTGTAGCACGCAAGTACAATATATATTGGTGCATTAACCTCTTTTGATCCCATAATGGGATTCCCATTGCTACCATACGCAAAATCACCAAGTGTTGGATTGACTATGAGAGCGACCAGGAACAACAATCAGAACAATCGTTCATCGGGCGCGTCACGGACTCAACTTGCACACTCAATCGGCCCTTGGCAATTTCTCAGCACCTCTTATTATAATCAGCATATGATTGACACAACACAAGCCACACGAGAAGCAGCACCAACTTAGTGTTCACCATTCGACTCCAGTACTCCTCTATGAGAAGAGCTCCATGGCAGCGGTCATATAAGATACCTTATGAGGGTGACGGTACCTCAAGTAATGGACGTAAACAAAATGCATGTGAGGTGATCCTCTAATACCAAATCTATCACTTCTGCGGCTCGTGCTGCTGTTGATACTATCCCCATCCCCTCGTCACGACATGTATCATCAGATAATGAACATCCCCTTGTAAAAGCATATAGCATATGGGAGGCTATATGGGGCACATCCATGGGAACCTACAGTAGAGTTTCACCACCCGTTTAACGTGAAGTGTCGCAAAACTCGGTGAAAAATGCGGTATTCGCGGTATGCAGTAGTCGTAGTATGTTTTTCACTACTGTTTTCCATATCACGAGTGGAACTCCAATGACTATCATAGGTCTTCGCTCAAGCCCTTACCAGATGCCCGGCCTGATTGATAACTATGTGAGTGAGAGCACCGACTTCGACAAAGCCGCCCACCTGAGCGACCATAGCACTCAAACAAACAGGATGGAGTTCTCTTACAGTTTCCTCCACCACCTTCTCCGTAATCCCACCATTCGCACTAGTCGCTGATTGGTCTGTGGTCTTCAACTCTTTACGTTTGATCGACCACGGTTTACGCTTTGTCTGCTTAAACTGCTCTATGAGGTCCCAATCCATATTGACTAATAAGAGCAGTGAGATGATACCCAAACTGTATCAACTCACGCATCCATCTGGCCGTGCCTATCATGTTGCAATCCATATCATACATCCCATTATAAAGGAGTGTTCGAGTGTTGTTCCTCAACAACTGAGTATACAAATGTGCCGCTGATCGCTGTTCCCAGCCGGCTAGGATGTATCTACACCCGAGCATCTATTGCCGCATTGTATTAACAACAACTCAGCTACGCTATTGCAGCGTTGTCCTCAGACCAAGGCGCTGCTCTTGGATCTACATTCATCGCTGCACGGACTTCAGCCTTTCGAAGGTACCTAGCCATGTCCTCGCCATGCTGATCGAACTATTGACCAATGCGAAGCCAATCGAGAAATGTATCCTTATCATTATCATCATAGGCCGCGATCCCACGTAACGAGTCATCATCTCACTCTAGTCTCATGAACAGTCCTATTGTGCCTTTCCATATAGCCATAAACTCCCTCGAATTGGATAGGGATCGACCGACAACGTGTTACAAGGGCCCAATTATCATCAAAGGTGACCTCTACCCAACTCACTCAGTGAGGACAGCATTATTATACTCGCCATACATACGTACATCGTACCTAGCCATGACATTCAAAGTGGGTAAGGGAAGCTCACGGTTTACATGTTAACTTGACTATTATTCACAATGTAATCTTCTATTCTAGAGCACACGTCATTAGCCTGTCGCCATGCCTCCACGCTGAGTGAGCCCGAGAACTATCACGTGTCCGAGCAACAACACCATGTGGGTACGTATTAGTCCCTTCGAGTGCCTTTAGACATGCTTCTTCGAGTTTCTCGACTTCAGCATTATCAGGAGCATTGATCAATCCGTGTTGGAATCTGTGTGGGAAATTCGACTATCTAACGAGGAGCTTATTACGCGAATTCCTTGTAGGTCATCTGCTGTGTTGGAGGGTCTACCCAACCGTCGCCAACACCAACACCTTGCAGATTGACCCAGGAATGACGTTCTTGCAAATCAACAGCAAGCTCTGGTACGTATCTGCAAGTATTGTGTGAATAGAGCAAATTATGGTATCATAGGCTCAGTGGCTCCACTGACATCTATCAATACAGTGTAGCTAGTCTGCTTAAGCTGTACTAAAACGGTAGTACCGGACTTATACGTAACCTTAAGCTTGCAGACAGATAGAAGCCAATCCCCCACATCCGAGTAGTACTTTCCTCCGTAAGACTCTCCGAAAACATAAAAAGGGAGTTTTGCCAAGTTGGGAAAATAAGTTCCTAATAGCAGACTCACCTGACTTGGGACGATTCTATAGGAACAAGCAGCAACATGCCCTACCGAATCTCCCAGATTTCTGATGGCTTCGTCCTCACTCTCCGGCAGGCATTTATCATCAGTGACGAAGCTCATACCAACGGGTGCAGGTTGATCTACTACTATATATCTAATAATAAAGAGCTCCCTTTGATGAGGGCAACAAGCACTATTGATATCACGTCGCGTTGTTATGCCAAGATTGACTGTTGTCAACTAGCTTCGCTTCAGTCTGTATTGCTTTGACCGGACCGTTTTCGAGGAAGAATCCAACGAGCCCGGACGTACCAGGACCACCCTGAGCGACGAAGCAGTTTCTCCACGATGAGTTCACACAGAGTTTTAACCACTAGTTTTCGCGACATGAAGGATGTTATAGAGTCCGGAGAGCCTATATACAAAATTTCAGAGGTTGTGTCGGTGACATAAAACAAACTCTCTAGAGTGCGCGTACTGTACCTGCAGCCAGAGAACTACGGGGTCCTTATCTGGATCACCAGCACTTGGTACTAAAATGAAGTACATGGCCGTTACACCTAAAAGTTGCTATGATTAACGCTTGCAAGGGCTTCGCTATTTTACATTGTTGAGGCTTTTTGTAGAGTGGGAGATAACCTGCATTAGTTCCTCTGGGTAAGGGGTGGTCGTATCTGAGTATTGGTTTCACCGTGCTCGGATAGTGATGCCATGCATACCCCGGAAGATAGGTGATAGGACCGAATCCTGGAAATGATGATGCATTGGCAATTTGGTGACGTAAATTAGACAGAGGGACTCTTCCATTGACAAGAATTGGGCAAAGGGCGGCCGTCAGGAGTAAAATTGGGAGTAGGGTCAGAAACGACGACCGCCGCCGATGCCTTTGGAAGGACGATAACATAACAACAGAGAGCAGTGACTAAATCAATTACTGACGGACAATACGTATAAAAGGGCTTTCATAGCGATATGAGCGTTTCACGATGAAGCCTGAGTAGCAAAAACGGCCTTTGGGAGGCGCAGTTTGCATTCAATCAGGTCAACTCTTCCACTGAGGAGGAGGGTATTGAACTCCAAAAATGCAGCACAGAATTGCCTAGGGCTGATCTGAAATTCATAGGGCTTCCGATTAGTCCAACAAGTTTCGGAATTCATTTCGAATCTGGTTCCGATAAAATCCAAAAAAACCAAAACCAATGAACGCAGTTTGAGAACCAATTCTGACGTTAACTATCAAACGATCGTGGATACCGTAAAAGACTCAACTCAAGACTTGCACAAAATCTTGCTTACTATGTTCATCTTGAAATTTTGTTATTCAAGTGTCTGCGTTCACTGCACGCAGTTTCCCGTCACATTCTTCAGGGTGTTGGGTATTACCTCTATCATGGCCGCCACAGCTCCTTCTCAAGCTTGCTTCATTTGTAACGAGACTGGGCACTATGCTAGGAATTGTCCACGACAATTTGATGATGACTCGGTAGGCTATCTCATAAAGTGATGTTTGGCAGTACTTCTTGCTCTCCAGCGAGCGCGTCGTCGCCCACAGAACTGCTATAACTGTGGTCAACCTGATCATCTCGCCCGAGATTGTCCCAAGGACCAAAGCAATGACAGGCCGTGCTTCAAGTGTCAACAAGTAGGGCACTTCGCAAGGTAGGCAACTACTTGCACTACTGGTCTCTCTGAGGATCCTTTTTTATGCAGGGATTGCCCATCAGCTGACACGAGGAACTGCTTTCGTTGTGGCCAGTCTGGTCATCTGGCACGTGAGTGTCCTAACGAGGAAAACAATCAAGATAACAACAACAACAATCGTAAGAGCATTATTTCTGTTCTTGACGAATCTTTCTGAGTGTATATTCTTGTCAGGTGGTGGTGGTGGAGGAAGGAACTGTTTCCACTGTGGTAAGCCCGGACACCTGGCACGTAACTGCAGGAATAGTTGAGTTGATGCCGAGGATGTTGGTCGTGTCTCCGCATATATTAGTTTCATGTTAGAAACGTCATTTTGTGTTACTATGGGGAGTTTGAAGACGAATTCGACGGTATTGTCGATTATCATATTACTACTCGGTGAGAATTCTGCGGAGAACATCACTCTGGCGCCGCGGTAAAAGTCACCATCTAAGAGAGAAACACTTCGAACGATCGCGAAACCAACGCTCATGGGATCTATAACAACCCATAGTCGTGTTGGTTGAGATAAGAGTGTCTGACGCTCAGTGATAGGTTGGAGTAATCATGTATTGCCACTTGCCGTTGTGTATATTCAATATACCTTGGTGATTGGTGTGATAGAATACGACGTCCTGTTCACTACAAGTATCAATATTCGAAAGAGCCATTAATTCGATTGTTACCAAAACTTCCATGCAGAACCGTATCGGATTGATCGGACTATTATTAGTGAGGAGTCCTCACTGAGGAGGTAGCTATGTATACCAGATCACATCATACACTATATATAGATCTCGCAGCTATATGTGCAAGTGGCGACGACGCCGTGCCTACGCGGCATATATTCCGGAGAGGCGCAGGTTCGATCCTCGCAAAAGACGTTTTTCGAGTAAATTTTTATACGCGACGGAGACCGTTAGACGACGGTGAAACTGATTATGTTCTGAGAGGAAACGCAAGTAGCATCACAAACTCACCGAGGAGCGACTCGTCATCACCACCCCTGGTGACTCCGTCCCCGCTCACCCTTCCTCTCACATGTGTGAATATGATTAATCTGACATTGATGTAGCCACTAAACGTCATTACCCCATGGGCATCTAAACACTCATGAACAACTATAGGGTAACGGTTGTGTTAAATTATGGTAATGCATCATACTCTACAGTGAATGCATTTAGTAGCCCCTTTCCATGTCTCCTAGGCACCAAGGGCGTTGGCACGCCCTGGTTCCTGCTCCTCGTCGTCGTCATAGGCTGTTGTTGCCACTACTACTACTGCTCTTCTACTCGCTGGCTTCCAAATGGTCCCTGGTAGAAGCTGCCACTCTAGACAACGAAATGGGGGAGACTGAACTATTTGATGATTATGATGCTGATGGTTTTGGTGGCTACTGCGAAGCCCAAGGCTTATTAACGGCTGGTGATGGAACTTGCAAAGATCCTGATATTGTTACTGTCGTCCACGATCGGGACTCTAGCTCCTCTCCATCATCATCGCAGTCAGGAACGTCGTCATTGCCCAATCCCATCGAGTCTCAAGAGATGATGGACCTCTTCAAAGACACCACAGACTTCGTAGTGTCACTAGTTGATGGTCGCCTTATTGCATACGACGGTTGTGGGACTAAGCTATGGACGTATCAGGCCAACTCTCCTACAGTTGACGCTCGTTTCAACGAGACTGTGGCGAAGGAGCTTGGCATCGGTGATCTGGCATCACACTTTGCTGGAGATGACCCTACTCAAACGCCCAGGATTGTCCCAGCTCTCGATGGTACTGTTTACATAGTGACACCGAACCCCAAGTCCCCCTCGCAAAGGGTCTTCACTCACTTACCGACTCTATTGGAAGATATGGTCGGCGTAGCGCCTTTCTACAGCCCAGCATTTCCGGGTATGTACGTT
Organism: Perkinsus marinus ATCC 50983; assembly: GCF_000006405.1. Classification (NCBI taxonomy): domain Eukaryota; phylum Perkinsozoa; order Perkinsida; family Perkinsidae; genus Perkinsus; species Perkinsus marinus. Next base: position 702,165 of record NW_003213889.1, on the reverse strand, counting down.
ACGGGCAGTAAACTGCAGGGAGGTGTCACTATCGATTTCTCGTCATCAAGAGTAAAGTGGCATCTTCCCGGTGGCCGCTCTACTGGACGCTATAGCAAGGAGGATAAGCTAGTCTTTGCTCGACAGGAATGGGCACTGCACTCCTTAGCTGCTGAGGACTCGGATGAAGTCTGGCGAGCTAGCTATGTTGAGTTCCCACCAGTGACACATGAACATCTCTTCCCGGGTACTGAGGTCAATGCCCGTGCTCGAGCCCTGACTAGTGTTCTTGGTATACTGGACAACCAGACTAGTGTCTATAAGAAAATATTCGATAAAAATCGATGTCCTCCTATGCAAGGGCATGGACGGTCTGCCCAAGTCGAGAAGCCCATGATAACTTTAGTATTCGACTCACCAGTGGTTTCTGTATTCGCCGTGGTAAGCCCTCAGGATACTCCAGCTAAGCTGGCCATGGTCCCAGTGGCACATGCTGGTCCTTGGTGTCACGAGGTAATAAGAGGTAGAAGGAGGATAGTCAGGTTGAGTCACTGTGGTGCTCCCTTTCAGTTCCCTGGGTATGACAAGTTACCAGTGCCTTCCTATGTGAACATGCCCCATGCATACGATGGCCGACCGCAGTTGTATCCCCCGTTCACTTACGATGATAGGAGCTCTATGAGGGCATCGACTATGGATGAGGAGCCCTACCATATGTATAAGGACCGACGGCGAAGTCCAGAGCCATTGCAGTTAGCATTGGAAGGTGGGGTCACGCTAGACGAGATGGCATCGATTTTTATCAAGTTGAATGGACCTAATAAGCTGTTCTTTGGTGGTCTGGGTGGTGATGATGGTGGTCCGGGTAGAGGGGGTCGGGGTCCTCGAGCGCCACCTGGTCCTGGCCTTGGACGCCTACCGGATGGAGACGGTTACCATGATGCTGGTAAGATACGACCCCTCAGTTTGCCAGGCCCTGGAGGTACTGTGGCAACCGCCGACCCCGCGAAAGTCCATTACCTGAACGATGTGGCTCGGAATACTTCCCTTAGGGAGTTTCTGGCTGTGAAGTACCAACATAATTACATAGTATTGGTCTTCTTACTAGGCCTCATGGGACTAGGGGCTGTAGTGTATCGGTTTATCGCAGGATGGGTACAGGTCTTCAAGGTCGTGGCGCCGGATGGGGAGAACATGTCGCCGGGGTCGGGCGTAGATGATGATGATAAAATTAGTGAAGAAATGGAAGATGACGATGATGAAGACGACGATATGGAGGGTTCAGAATTACTATCAACAGATTTGGTAGAGCAACCCTACGAGATGGGGAGGTTCTTGGATATACGACAAGACATTATGTATCTACCAGAGTGGCAAGATGTGTTACTGCAGGCTAGTATGAATAAGCGTTTGCAGCAGTTTAACGATCTTACTAGGATAGCATTCAAGCACGGCGAGAGCGATGTTAGGACGGTTCATGGAGGGGTATTGTTCTTGGGTAGAAATGTGGATGACCCTCAGTTTATATTCCGCAATCCTAAGCAAGAGCTCAGCCAGAGACCTAACGTTCCTAAGTTCACTCAAGCGGTTAGAAATGCTGTTGCTAGTAACGCGATGAAGGAGGTGCGGTATCTGAAAGCGTATTGTCCCAAGGCGTGTGTGGCGAGTTGGAACACATTCGAAGGCGTTATACAGGATTTCGTATGCAAGCACCCGACTGCCTCTCAGGTCACCGTTCGGGATATAGACCCTGAAGTGGCTCGAGATGCATCGCTGATTATAATGGCATTGAGAGATACGGACGCTCATGAGGATAATATGATGAGGGATAAACTCGGGAGGATTGCACTTATTCGATCTGGGCTGTGCCTTGGCTGACCGCCCTTTGCCGCGGGACGATATGACTCAGGAGTATCTCGACAACTTTGCTATTTGGCATCAGACTCCACTACTATTGGACGCCCCCTTTACGGCCAAGCATATACGCTACCTCAAGACACTAGACTTTGATAAATTGAAGAAAATTTGGGTGCACTACACATATCCGAAGTATGTTGTGGCAGAGTACGATCGAGCTAGGAAGCGGGAAAGGTTACGAAGGTCTTCACACAGTCATGCTCATCGTCATGCTGCCCAGCATCGCTCTAAGAGCCTGACTAGTCCTGTACGTCAAGTACTGGGATATCTGGTCAGCCCTAAGGCTACTGTGGACTCTCCTGCTGCTGCTGCTAGTGACCACACTCCACTTGGTGACCGTACTGGTCAGCCACCCCTACCTATACAGCTACCGGAGGCAGCGCTGGACGCGACCTACTGCTCACCTGATGCTGAAGAGACCTCCTTCTCATCGCCCTCGGGCTATCGTCGTAGGCGACGGTGTGACAGCTCTGATGTAGCAAGCGACAACCCGACTTCTAGTGGAGAGGAAGCGGATGCCTCTAATGAGGATTCTGTATCGTGTCCTCATCTGAGGGTACGTGCTACTAAGGGAAGGCCTCGGGCTGAGACCGTTGCTGTTGGAAAAGCTGCAGAGGTCGATGAGGAGGGTAAGGGCAAGAGCAATCATGAGATAGTTGTTGACGAGGCAGGAGACTATGATGAACTGAGGCTGGTGCCACCTATTGATATGGTTAATGTGATGGAGGCTAATGTAAGATTCCTTCTGAGGTGTGCGGAGACGGATAAGCCTATGTTGTTCGCGGCTGAGGTAATATTAGGGTATTTGCATGGAGCAGTGTGGGAGAATATGCACATGGTCAGTTACATGTGTTGGTAAAAATGTAAAAATTCCGAGAAAATTTCGGAAATTTCTTATTGGTTTCTGTGAACTTGCGTCCTACTTCCACTCCTCCATTTAGCAAACATATATTCCTCCAACACTAGTAGAATTGTATAAGACTATCGTTTCTCTAGGTGCTGTACAGTGGCCTGTACGAACGAGTGTGGCACGAGTTGCCAGGGGGGCTGCAGGACTTCGAAGCTTTGGGTGATACTCTAGTCGAGATCGCCAGTGTTGAATCAGTGTACGACATTTTCACTGATTGGGATGATAGGCGTACTGGTCGTCGTCATGTTGACATGCTATGGGCTGGTCCCCCTAGACCCTTGTGCCTTAATAAGGCTTCGGATACCACTAGTGATAGCTTCGCCGTTGCCCTCAACAAAGGCTCTATGTCGTGCCGTAGCGGCTCGGTTGTCTCACAGTTCGATGGTGAAATTGAAATGGTTGGTTTTGACGAGTCTAGCACTAGTATGGAGGTTGCTGCTGATGGCAGTTGTAGTAGTGATGACAATAACAAGAAGTCTCAAATGTTGACTAGGAGTAGTGAAGATGATGATGATAGTCGCCAAGGCCCCAACAAAGGGGGTAAGGCAAGAGTGAATCTTAGCATTGGTAGCATCATGTCATTTCGAGGTTGAGTTTCGATCTAATGTATCTTCATATAGATACCAATATCCCCTGTGAAGTTGACGGAAGTCCCTCTGCAGAGTGAGGCCTCGACTATGAACATTTTATACTATTTCTATACACACTATCATATCACCTCTGGCGGGTGTGGCCGATTCGAGACTACTTTTATTCATAGTAGCATTGGACCCCTATCAGTATTGCCACCAAATTCTCCTTTTTGCTGCCCTCTGGTTGCGTTATCATTCGTAAAGTCTACTGTACTCGTACCGAAGTCATACGCCGAAATAAGAGTTCATATCAGCGCACATGGTCAGCTACATGTACTGAGGCAGTAGAAAATTTTTGGGAAATTATCGTTGGGTCCTGTACGCTTGAAATTTGATCTGTATATAAAATCTTAGTAGTCTCGGAAGCTCCTTAGCTCAGCTGAGGGAAGCGAACATATATCCACCAACACTGGTTCATATCTTCATCGCAGTCCCTCAAATACTTCGAACAGTTAGAGCAACGCTCAGACTACTACACATGAGGAGATTAAGGAATCTGGGAAAGACCCAGTTGAAACTAGCCACTTCAAATAACTATTCCTAAATATTTCACTCCTTACGAATTCCTGCCTTGACATATCAATATGAGGAGGGGTCGATACATCCTAATACGATGGTATATACTAATGCATTGTAATACTAATTGTTAGTTCTTAAGAATGCATTCGAATAGGGATTTCTATATGCTATCACCACTAGAATAATTTTTGAGTGGCACTACAGAGATAGAATCTACCAGTAGTACTAGTAGAAGTAGTAGTGGTGGTAGTAGTAGTAATGGTAACTTCGAAATAGACACTTTGAGAAGATCACAAATGGAATAAAGTCAGCAATACGGTTACTTTATTGTATAATACCAAATGAATCCTCGTGTAAGTAACGAACGCAACAAGACCAGTTAATAGTACAACAACTGCACATAGTGCCGAGTTGTGAATACTCCTAAAGATCGAATCACTCATCAACAACAATGATAGCAGTACTGAGGAAATATCAATAGTGTCAACTATTCACCAGTGGCATCAATCTCTAGTGCTCAGAGCTTTACATGGAAAGGACATCGACCTGTATTCTGCTGAGCTCAGGGGTGACATCCAATACACGATCAACCATGTACTTGACGGCGACCTTGGAGTTCTTCGTGTACGCAGCGTGAATGGCGTCAATATCGGCCTGAGTCTGCTTGGCAAGCTCCTCATCCTCACCACCAGAAGTGCTCTGAAGAGCCTGACAACAACAAGGGTTCAAACAATGACTTAGTCGTGTGGTGAAGCCTTACAGCATAGTCACGGTTGAATTTCTCCTCCTCCTTAGCACGGAAAGAGGCGACCTCGTCCTGAGCGGCGCTCTTGGCTTCACGCAGCTTCTTGGTCCTGAAATAGAAATGTGAGAGGAAAATGTTGAGAAATGCTGACCTGTTCTCTCTGGCACGGCTAACGTAAGTGTCAGCCTCCCGCTCGGCCTTCAAGAGCTGCTGAATAAGTTGTTGGGACTGTTGGTTGGCCATGGTAGTGGAAAAGGTTGTTCGTAAAAAAACACAAGTTGAACTGTAAAAAATGAAGCAAGTTAGCACACATAAATATGTGCTCCATAAAGGTAAGTTAAAACCATGAACATACCAATACAAGGGAAGGAGAAATACATAGTAACCGCTACAGGGCACAAGTCGGGCCTGGCTGCGTCGATGTCTTAGGCCGCAGCTTAACGCTACACTTGCTATCTTGATACTACTTGTGGCTCCTCAACTAATTTATTCCTAAGGCCTATTTTACAAGCGTCCTAATGTTAGGATTTAAACCTATTAGACTAAGGGTAAATGACGTTCACGATGTTCCCTTTCCTAGTTGTATAATGTTTTACGTTGTGTTTAATTGCCGTTAGGAATCCTAATATCCTCAGTTAGCACATCCTTACGTTAGGTAAGGACGTCTTTAAGTATAGGATCCTAACGTTAGGTTAGGGAAATCCTGTGAAATAGCCTTAGTTAGGTAAGGACGTCCTAAGGTTAAAATCCTATACGTAAAGACGTCCTAATCTAAGGACGCTTGTGAAATAGGCCCCTCAGTTTAGGTTAGAACTTTAGGATCCTTACCGTTAGGATTTAGGATATTAGGATGCCTTTATCCTCAAAAACAGGCTGTTAGGACGTTCGGCTTTCACAAGCTATATTTTTAGGGTAATTTTCATCCTATACGTAAACTTTACGTATAGGATGAAAATTTACTCGTATTACGTAATTACGTCGTAAAGACGTCCTAATCTAAGGACACTTGTGAAATAGGCCCCTTATCTCAGACTGACCAAGCTGATGCTGTAGTCATTTATAATGACTTCCTTCAAGAGAGCTGCTCGTGTAACTCAACAGACTGCTTCCAATAAGGGAGACACTTGATTTGATAGTTCTAAGACCCGCGATGTTCGTGGTTTGAAATGTTAATAGCAGCTAAGGCGATAGCAGGTGCTGTTAGGACTAGGGGTATAAATCTATGATAATAAAGAGTACCCGAGCACGTCTTGAAGAGATAGTTTTTGAATAATCTTCATTCATATTTCCGCGTAGTGCACTAGTAAGCATCGATAACCATTGGAGTTTCACCCGCGATATGAAAATATTTCACAACTACTGCATACCGCGTTTTTCACAGAGTTTTACGCCACTTCACGTTAAACGGGTGAAACTCCATTGATTAGAAGCTTAATCGTTGATAATAAGAATCGGTAAGTAGATCGAATTGATAATGGAAGTCAATAAGGCATAGTCCCAGCGTGCTTTCAGGCATGGATAAGATGATCCATGACGGCACTGGGGAGGTGCTCATTACTAACGATGGTGCTACCATTCTTAAGGAAGTGAGACTAATTAACTCATACCACGCTTCGTTGAGATGTCTGTGATGCATCATCCCACTGCAGCAGAGATGCTTATCGAACTGTCGAACAAGCTGGCAGGGGATGGTAGCGTTGTAGAGATAAATACGACCTCTGTTGTGGTAATTGCTGATGTTGCCCAAAATGTAATACTAGGGTAATTGGCATGGTCTTAGTTATTGGACTGCAGCATACACCCTAATACAAGTAGTGATGGCTTCGTCTCGGCCTCACAGAAAGCTGAGTTCATTCTTGAGGACATGAGCATCTCGATCAGCTTGGATGATAGGGACAGCCTTATTACCAGCATTAGTGAGAATTCTCATACCACACTTCCTTCACATCGTCATAGGGACGTCTCTAAACTCGAAGGTCGTAGCTCAGTCCGCAAGCCTTCTGGCTCCAATGGCTCACCCGGTGGTGGGGACACTCCAGTGCCTTTCGTTGAGTTATGTTAGCCCTCGAGAGGGAGTTCGTAGCTGTTGTTGATGATGATGTCCATCCCTGGTCCTGTTGTGGCCCCCGACGACGATATAATACCGATGATTTGGGAGCCTGGTGATTCACAACTCGGCACTGGAAGAGGAGGAACCCACTCAGTGAAGTACTGGATTGGCATAATCCTTTTTGTGAGGCGTACTCACTCGATTGAGAATAATGTTCATACCACACCTTTGTCAGATCATAGCGTATATCATCCTTATACCAGGGCTCACTATCAACCTATATAGCTACAGTTTCTTCGGTACTGACATCACCAAATCGACTCTTACTACCATCACATTACTCTGGAATGATGGCTACATTGTACCTGCAGTACTCTTGGCCTTCTTCGCGTTAGCGGTAGGAGAAACTCTCATGAGGGCGGCCCTTCGCTGGAGTATGGGGTGTAGGTACCTGCCATAAAGCTGTTATTATGGCGACTGTCGGTTTACTATGAGAGCCCAGTATTAATACACATAGTGCAGTACATCTCCAAGTGGGCTACTACTGATGCGATCGTAGTGGCATTTCTGATGGGCTTCTTGTCGGAAGCAGTGGACGTGGGCCTGATGTGAGTACTCATCTATTTTCGCATATCTCCGCTCAGGGTTTGATTACTACCAAATTGCATCTGGGCTTCCCATGCTTCGTCGGCTACTGCCTAATCTCAACCGCAGCGGCAATGTTGGTCCATGCATCTCCACGAGACCGAGTGGATAACTCGAGGGTGAGCCTGAATGTGCAGGGATTCATCCAACTTTGAGAAATACCGTTACATTGTGTGTGATAACAAGGAGGTGGCATCTACATGGGAAACTGATTGAAGAATGTGTTCCTCACCTTGTGAAAAATTCAAAATGAGTTCGGCCTCCCGCGTACATGTATGGCTATAACCCTTGAATGATCCTACCCAGATAAAGCCAGAGTGGCGTCGTGGCCTTACGTTCGGTATCAACACTATGGCACTGGTCAGCTGGGCTGTCGCATCGCACATTAAGTAGCAACTCTAATGAGATGAATCATCTCCTTGATGGTGTCCTTCAGCTTCTGTGCTTTGGCCATCACACTCAATGGAAAAGATATCGATAAGAGAGACATAAGCCTTTGGAGTGCCATGACTATCCTATATAAGAATCATCCCATAGCATTGCCAGTGCTAGGCGTGTTTGTATGGGCCTTACCAGCCCTAGAGTGAGCCCTACTGATCTACGATGGATCAAGGATCTCGCTGATGACGATTCAGGTCGCTATTGTGGGTAGCAGTATGTGCAGCTCCCTCTCTAGCAGTGAGGGTGTGTGCGGGAGTCACCATGCATATACCTATTGGTCGCTCCTGTTGGGGTCTGGCTAGTTGGCTGAGACAACTAAGATTCTGGCTTATGTGGGATGTTGCTACAGTGAGCATTATTGTTATGAACTCAGCACTGAACTCAACCGATAAGCTCCGATGTGAGATATACTGGCTGCCCTATTCCTTATGGTGGATAGCAACGGTAGTAGTCTTATCATAGTTGACTTGGTAGTATCGTCCATTGCAGGTGCTAATGTACGGTGGGAGGTCAGTGGGAGACGACTACCTTAAATTGGTAATCTCGACGATACAAGGAATGCCCATTCTGGCCGAGCGATGACATGTTACGTTGCCTAGTAGTAGTTGAATTCGGTGAAGTTTAATATGTTATACACATTTGATCGCAGTAAAGTTATTTTCCGGACCCCATCGCGGTTTTCTTGTTACTATTTTTCTCCCGAGGCTAGCCTTTTTTGCTACTATCATGTCGGATATCACGGATGATCTCACAATTGTCAGTGAGTTGGCTACAGCGACTCCCATTCCCGAGAACCAGTCGTCCTCAGAGCTTCTGAACTGCTCTGTGTGCCAGCAACCGGGCCGAAGAACGGTATAGTGCTGTCAACCAGTGCGACGGTTCATTGCAGCACTCAGATCCCCCTGCCCACCTGTGGACACCCTATATGCCACCGATGCCGTCAGCTTGCATTGGAGCCTACTATTCAGTGTGGAGAGTGTGGGCAAGTCTCGGCTGTTCCGGTGGTGGGAGACGATGAGTCCCTGGCTTCTTCGTCGGGATCGGGATCTGATTGGAGGTATCACCCCTGAGGTCCTTGCACGTCACCTTGTACATTGTTCAGTCACGAGCATGCTGATACCAAGAAGAGCAATACACTATTGTGGGTATCAGTGGCAGCTGGGGTGTCAGTCGCCTTTGCTACCTGGGCTATAGCAGCCCATCTTGCTAGGGGTAGGAGGAAAGGAGCCCATCGGAATGTGCTCGAGGGAAAGGCACGCTCGTGGCCGTTCCGGGTAGGTCCGGGTGGATCGTCTTTTGATATATCGCTATTGTTATTGACTACTGATATATACTATGTTGTTTACTATCATGAAGTTGTATATATTATGATTATTGTACATGTAACTCTAAAGTAACTCTGTCATTGCCATAACCAGATACATACATCTCCTACTGTATCAGTGCCTACGATAAGCTACTCGACTCTCGCCTACCACACCCGAGGCCGAGCTGTGATAGCAGCACTTGTTGCCTATTCCCGGTTCGCTAGATTGAGTTGAGCAGCACAATCGTCCTACACTACTCATGTATAACCGTTATTTTGTTATGACCACAAGTTGCGTTGTTTTAGTAATGGATAAATTATGCGAACTAATGATGGTATGAATAGTATTATCAATAAAACTGATACATCAGTATTTATAACCATTTACTGGTTATTCTGGTAGCCAATACGAATAGAGCATTAGATAAATATTGGCCATCAACAGCAGAGAGGGTAACATGCCTGTTGCAAATACGCTATCTGAACACTCGCAGACCTATCTATGACTCATATGATAAAAAGGCTGGGAGAAGGAGCACGCTCCTAGCGCCTCACTGAGTACAGATGCAAGCCTCGGACAGTGTGAAAGTTCAGCCGTGGCTGAGCTAAGTTAGCTCAGCTAACCAGCGTTCACAATTGGATGGAGTCTCGGAACGAGGGACTCACCAGCAGACTTTCTAGCGAAGATATATGTATGTTCGCGGCAGTTTGCTGCCAGTTGCGCTGTAACGGTAACAATCTCACTTGAAATGATTTCGTCTACTGCACGCTAATGGTGAAGAATCGTACGTAGTATCTCAACGGCAATGTGACTGTACAAATTCTCTCCTACCAGGCGGTATGACATGTCATCTACTGGTATATTGCAACCGTTTTTGTTTTTATGGAATTATGTAACAGCTTACATGAGAATCTCTCGCTCGGTTTCTGAATCTGCGCCTAATTCCGGTGCACGGTACTTCTCCATAGAGAAAGCAAGCTTATTAAATAGGGCCATTCACAACGCTTTTGACCTGAATGACTCTGGATACTTCTTTCAAGAGTAAGCCGCGTCACGAATTGTTATATACCTACCGACACCAACAGAACTACGCGTATTATATTGAACGGGTGAAATTAACCCGTGATTTACCCCGTCCTCATATCAGAGTCATCTCAATTATTCAGCCGCAACACAACATATGAGCTTTTTCAAGTCCACGTCATCATGAAGCTACTCAAGACTACTGATACGCATAACTACTTGAAGCCAGAAAATTATGAACTAGCACCAACTTCGCGTTTTTCTTTCCACTGCACAACCCTAGGATCAGCATAAAGGTTAGACTTGACACGCTGTAGATTCGTATAGGGATCGCACAATGTCGCCGGAAAACCATCGATGTAACCACTGGTGAAGACCTCCATCATGTTGGTGAGCAACTGAATAACAGCCCTAGATACTCAACAGCATATGCAGTACAGACCACACGGCGTGAACGGCTTGGAAAGTCCATTTCCGCAAAAAATGGAATAGGTATCGGGCTTACCAGATCAGCAATTGTCATTTCACCACCTGTAGCGAACTTCTTGTCACCAATCATCTCATCCAACTTCCCGAATACGAAAGGGATTTCCTCTTCAGCAAGAGCCTGCGAAACGCTACAGCTGTGAAGTCGGTACAATGCACGCGCCCTCAGACTTTGCGAGTTTTCATCTTCATCTCCTCGTCCATCTTCATAGTAGCCGCTAACTTCACATGAGTGTCCTTGACCATGTCCATGAGCTCGTCAATACGTAGACGCTTCATCAAGTCAGATTGAGGGTAGAGGCCGGCAGAAGGGTTCAACTGCACGAAGACTCGTCGGCTCAACAGGAGGGCAAGAATCGCGCAGACTTACAGATCCCACATAGCGAAGGATGGCGTATCCCTGAGTTATCATGGTTCCATCCTTGAGTTCCAAGACGGGAACTTGACCAAGTGGGAACTCGGACTTGATAGCAGGGAACTCCGCGAAAGGGATTCGACGATCCTTGAAGGGAATACCTACGACTCGTAGGCTACGAGGAACAAATATGATCGGATCGAATCAACATATCCCTGAAACGCTATAGAATCAGGAGTATAACGAATATCAAGCCACTCAGCGAGATACTTACCCGAGACGGCAAACGCCAACCTGATAGGTTCGGCGGCGCCAGGGACATCGAAGTAATGAAGGGTGTACTCAGCCATGGAGGAACAGACAAGCAGAGACTACTTGGAAAAAGCTACTCCATCACACTAGGTCTTCATCAAGCCTCCATTCAACAGTATAATCTCGATAAGTGTATATCATGACCGATGCGCATACAGAATTAGATGTGTGCATCGTTCGTGATTTGCACAGAGCGTTTCAAAGTTGCGTAACGTCTCACTCACTATGAATATAGAGGGTGAGTGAAGATTTCACCACGCGAGGTGAATAGCCGACTATGGCACTGAGGGTATGGGTCATTCGCAGCGTTCTCTACGCAAGGTCTTATCGTCTTGCTTAGGTCAAGATAGATCAAGATTGTTTCGAGTCAATTCTTGATTCTTCCCTCGAAGATTCGAACAATTCATCAAGTTATCCCGAATATCGTCATTCCAGAGGAGTTACGTCACATGTACGATTCGAAGTGAGTGAACCTAGTACTAGATCCGTACTGATGTGTAACATACCTCGACATGGTTCATCAATTTCAGACTTGCGCCAGTGCTCGTAGATAGACTGTAAAGCACTACTTAGAATCTCTCACGATAAGTGCTTTGATATTAGTCATTTTACGAGCATACACGCTGCACTTTGAATGGGAACCCACCAACTTCTGCAAAATGAACAACACAACAACACGAGTGTAATTTGAAGAGATGAAAATTAACTAGTCAGAAGATTAACTATCAAGTGGTGTGTGAAGACTGACCATTTAGAGAGCCACACTCTCAGCAACAGCTGGGAGAGACTTCACTTCGCGATTTTCGCGCCACAGCTTCACAGCAGGGTTGGCTGCTACCAACGCCTGGATCCTTTGGAGCTTCTCATAGGGCTTCAAAATGGATAGAGGAGTGCCCAGATGTGCGAGGTTGAATATGAAATCTAGTATCACGAAGAGCATCTGAGAGAATAACGAGTATAAACTACCACGTAACGATACGAAAACACATTAAATCACAACAGACTGAACAAGCAACTGATATGTGATAGCCACAAAGAATGAGCCTATCCAGGAGCCGATTCTTACCAGGTCGGCAATCGTGAGATGGTCTCCAGCTGAGTACTTATTATCTCCGATCATGCGCTCTACTCTTTCAAAGTAGAACGGGTAAGTGGTATTTGCCAACTCCTGAGAAGTAAAAAGCAATCAATTCTGGAATTCACTGAGTATACCACTATCAACTCTCACCGATGAAATCAGATAAAAAAATACACCTTACTGAAATCGCTGCATCCCTAGCGGGGCCATCAGGCATGATCTTGACAAGTCTTGTCTTCTCCCTCATATCAGCGAAGGTTTCCAACAACTCATCTATGCGTAATCTCTCCATAGGATCAGTAGGGTACAAACCATACGATGGACGCAGCTGAAACAATCACGATTTGAGATGCATCGGAGAGATCCATTTCTGCCTACCGTTGCCACATATCTTAAAATGGCATAACTCTGAGTCGCCATTTTGCCATCAGGGAATTCCAAAACGGGTAGTTGGTCGAGGGGGAACACGTGATTAGGCTTCAAAGTCTTCGCCCAATCTTCCTTCGTTTCACGAATATCTTCGAACGGAATACCTAAGAACTCTCATAAAAATAGAGTGTAGAGGAACTGAAGCTAACCTTGAACTGCGAATGTCAAACGGATAGGTTCTGCTCTAGCAGGCACATCGAAGTAATAAAGCTTTAGAAGACTGTTGGACATTATGAAGAATGATATTCTACTAAATTCTAAGGCACCATACGAATTGCACTCATATATATCTATTGTACTAAACTGACAATAATCCGATTAATGAGTAGTGAACGTATTGCGGTATTAAAACGTATCTTCACTAGCACACATAGCTTGTTTCAGCTAAAATTGAGACATAGTATCTGCTTCACAAACTTAGATAACTTTTCTCGCAGCTGCATTGATTTGATGTTAACACGAATACGCTGAGGCAAGCATGGTTCGAATAGTGAGTTGAGTAAGATGGCGAGAACGAGGATGCATTAGATACGAGCCTGGGGAGATTCACATACAACGGTCACGGGACAGTGCGTAGTTATTGAGTTATAGTTGAGTTGGTTGAATTGAATCAGCTAGGTTCGGAGATTGCGTAGACTCGATAGCATCCTGTCATCTGGTTTACGCGAACTAACTCTGTTCAGATGTTGCCTTATGAACTTTCATTCCAGCAAGGGAATTCATGCCAACGTTTCCTTCCATCATCGTTAACAATAATACCACCAATATTGTCAGGTTATTATCAACGGACAAATTGGGCATCCGATGGTTCGAAGTCTCCCAGTATACACGACTTGCACACCATACACGGTTCGTAAGATGAGATTGAGACTTGACGATCACACAGAAGCAAACTGTGGCTCAATTTAACTGCTCTACACGTGACCTAACAGTCAAATTGAACAGATTGTCTGCGGTAGATCGTGCGACTTTTCCCTAGTGTGCTGTTTTCGAATCAGTTCCTTCACATCACAACAATAAACAACACAACAACGATGCGACAATGGTTGTAGAAGTTGAGATAAAAAACCATCTACAAACCAAAATATCAAGCGATGCTTTCAAAGAATATCTAATGAGCAAAACTCTCAGCAACAGTAGGAAGGGGCTTCACTTCGCGATTTTCGCGCCACAGTTTCACAGCAGGGTTGGCCGCTACCAAAGCCTGAGTCCTTTGTAGCTTCTCATAGGGCTTCATAATGGATGGTTGAGCGTCCAGATTTGCAATGTTGAATATGAAGTATAATATTGAATCAATCTCCTGAACAAATCAGCAAATAACAAGTGCAACGTGGCGAAACAACTTTGCAGACAATCACCCGAAACATCACGAGGATCAAACGCCGCGAAATTCAACTCTCAGGAAAAACGAAATTGAATCGAACTCCCTGGAGAATCTCGGCCGAGACTTCCCTTACCAGATCAGAGATTGTCAGGTGATCTCCAACCGAATACTGGTCGTCCCCGATCATACGCTCAACTCTGTCGAAGTAGAACGGATAGGTACTGCGTGACAACTCCTGAAATTCGAAAACTGATCTGCTCTGAACATACATATTACACTGCATACTCATCACAATTGAACCAGCACGTCACGAGGGTACTAGCAAGCACAAGCCTACCGATTTCGCAGCTTCCTTGGCAGGGCCGTCAGACATGACCTTGACAACTCTTGTCTTCTCTCTGATATCGGCAAAGGTATCCAACAGCTGATCTATGCCTAGTCTCTGGATAGGGTCAGTGGGGTAGAGACCATATGATGGGCGCAGCTAAAACAAATAAACAGACTAACGAATGCATTATTAGAAAGCTGATGTAAACTATGCAATCCACCTTACCGTAGCCACATATCTCAGAATAGCATGACTTTGAGTCGCCATTTTGCCATCAGGAAACTCCAGAACGGGCAGTTGGTCGAGGGGGAACACATGAGTCGGCTTTAGGCTCTTCTTCCAGTCTTCCATCGAGATACGGTGATCAATGAAGGGGATCCCTGTAACGCCACATGAAGGTATGCTAAGCTGCGAGAGTTAGAGGCTACCTTGGATTGCAAATGACAGACGAACTGGTTCCGCCCTAGCAGCCAAGTCGAAATAATGAAGTTTGAGCAGATTACTGGACATTGTGGAGTAAGAAATTGTCAAGAACTCCGAGACGCTATGTGACATAGACTAATATTCGTTATATAGCTGACACTCGAACATCGCTAAAAACTGAAGATTAACCGAGGGGAACACACAAACATCTAAATTGTCATGCGGAGATCTCACTAGCAGAAATAGCTATCTGCAGCTAAAATCCAAATACTTCACTAGATGCTCAGACTGCAAAACTCGGTGAAAAATTGTGTATTGTTAACGCCGCATTCCCGAGTCGAGCGGCAGAACATATATCAACGAGCTTCAGATAATTCCCGGGGGAACTTCACGATTGAGCAAAATTTGGGTGAAGAAATCCACCGACTTTGCGGGGTATGGTAGTAGTAATCAGAGATTGAATACTTCGTGGATGAGTCATCCAGGATGACTCGAGCCTTGGATTTACGAGCCCTGTCGCAAGTTTGCGCATCAGTGCCTTGTGAATGGTTAGTGAATCTAGTGTGAGGCACCCTACGTGGAAAAAGTACAGTTGTAGCATTAACCACTTTAGTAAGCGAAGAGACAAAGATTGTGTTGCGCTGAGACACGCATGACAAACTTCTGGTAATCTCATATCGCGCAACGGTGGAAATGGTTTTACCAAGGCAAATCTTGGGGTGACATAAAAACCCACCTGGAGAGAATTAGTGAGACGGGAACTAACCCCATCTAAGATCTATAAAGTAACGAGTATGTTCGTTTCACCTTTCTGAGTTTCTGAGCCTGTAAGGCTTTTATGATGGAGGAATGAACCCCTCCAGAAGTTCATAAAGTAATGAAAATGTGTTTCATTTAGGGAGTTGCTGACCGACAAAGACTTTTCAAAGTTAAGTACGAGCAACTATTCCCAGATAAGCAACAACAGAGTCGCGGACAGCACTAACTTCAGGAATTCTTGATAGTAGGACACAAACACTTTGATGATCATGCTCATACACAATATGTTCGCTTGCGTTTAGAAACCTCGCCACATCACTGATAAACAACGCAACAAAATATGAAATTTGTAGAATTGAGATGAAAATCGGCTACAATCGAGCTGCGTTACACAGCTTATCTAATGAGCGAAACTCTCAGCAACAGCAGGGAGAGGCTTCACCTCACGCTTCTCGCGCCACAGTTTCACAGCAGGGTTGGCCGCTACCAAAGTCTGGATCCTTTGGAGTTTCTCATAGGGCTTCAACATGGATGGCTGCATACCCAACTTGGCGAGGGTGAATATGAAGTATAATATGGAATCGATCATCTGAGGAAATCAGCAAATACTAAATGTAACATTCTAAGCAAGCAAACCGATTATTCCAAGGAGAGAATTAAAAATTTCCTCGCATACTTAACATGAATAATAAGATCCAACCAAGACACTGAAGTCTTCTTACCAGATCGGCAATCGTGAGATGGTCTCCAGCTGAGTACTTATTATCTCCGATCATGCGCTCTACTCTTTCAAAGTAAAACGGGTAAGTGGTATTTGCCAACTCCTGAGAAGTAAAAAGCAATCAATTCTGAACTCTTCGACGAATCAGACAGACTCAACAGACAATCACAAGCCTACCGATTTCGCAGCTTCCTTGGCAGGGCCGTCAGACATGACCTTGACCACCCTTGTCTTCTCTCTGATATCGGCAAAGGTATCCAACAGCTGATCTATGTGCAGCCTCTCAACAGGGTCAGTGGGGTAGAGACCATACGAGGGACGCAGCTGAAACAATCACGATTTGAGATGCATCGGAGAGATCCACTTCTGCCTACCGTAGCCACATATCTCAAAATGGCATAACTCTGAGTCGCCATTTTGCCATCAGGAAATTCCAAAACCGGTAGTTGGTCGAGGGGGAACACGTGATTAGGCTTCAAAGTCTTCGCCCAATCTTCCTTCGTTTCACGAATATCTTCGAAAGGAATACCTAAGAACTCTCATAAACGAAAACTCCATCATCCGAGTTGGAGCTCACCTTGTATTGCGAATGACAGACGAATAGGCTCCGCTCTAGCGGGTATGTCAAAATAGTGAAGTTTAAGGAGGCTGCTAGACATCGTAGCGAGGAACGAAATTCTGGTAAACTACCAAATACTCATATGTATTCTTCTAACTAAAAACTCGACTTAGAACATGAAATCAGATTTACTAACAAATGCAGCTAACTTCAGCTGAGCCTCAGACATGCTGCTTCGACACAACGACACGGCTAATTCTGTCTACTACGGTCTACGATACAAAGCGCAGGATTCATCGAGATGCATATGTGCATGGAAAGTAGAGCACTGTCCCAGAGCAACCATCGGTAACCGGTGAGGGAAGATTAGTCGATGACATTGACCGGGATCCTCCAATATCAGTTGATTTGCAATCAGCCTATGAGTGTGGCATCATCCGGATCTGCTACCGGTATGTTGGGAAACAACATTCGTTCTATACATCGGGATTGCACAGCTGTTTCCATTGCACGCGACGAGTGTGGGACGAAAAAGTGTAAAATCTTCGTAGTACCATCCTCGCAGAACAAATGATGAAGTGGTGACACGATAACACAACCATCAAGTAAACAAGAACGTGATTCGTGAAAATGTCAAGTCATTCGCATACTCAACTTAGATGTACTCGGCTGCCGAGGCTTTCGTTTATGCTGCATCCAAACTGCTCTTCATTCCTTCAAGCCTCATACACACCGACAAGGAACGCCTCCCTCCCTCTCCATCGCGCCAAGATACCGCGGCACGCAAACGCATAGCTTCTCCCCCTTTTCATAGAGCGAGGTATTGTAAGTTTTCCTCCACTCCAAGCTTTCCTGCTGTTATTCTCTCCACAAGAATAAGAGTTGTAACTTTTCCTTATGCCTACTACCTTGCGTTCCCCCAGTAAAACAGACACCGACCCTGACCTAGGTATCACAACACCTATCAATGTCATCACCGAGGTCATTGAGTTCACCTGAGTCACTCCAGTCATGGTATGAGCTAGATGGAGGTACACGAAGATTTTACAGACTCAATATAACCTGCATGATGCAAAGCTCCATTAAGTATTTTCAGAATGTCAGCTCATAGGGATGGACTGAACATTATAAGATGTGTTTGAAATAGTCGAAATATCTGGAAATATAATACCAGATAGTTCATTCTATACCTATTCTCGTTTCCGACACTCTCCTCAGCGAACACGTGTAATCTGGAAGCATCTACCGGGAAATTAGAACCTATGTTAGAAAACTAGATGTGGGTGTGAAGTGAGGCCACTCTAGAATATAGCCAAATATTGATTCCTTTTCTTGTGCTGT
This sequence comes from Perkinsus marinus ATCC 50983, assembly GCF_000006405.1. Taxonomy (NCBI): domain Eukaryota; phylum Perkinsozoa; order Perkinsida; family Perkinsidae; genus Perkinsus; species Perkinsus marinus. Next base: position 683,882 of record NW_003213889.1, on the reverse strand, counting down.
AGCTAAGCCTACAATAGTAAATCGACTCCTGCTAGAAATTCGCTCTACTCTCGATCATTGAGACTCTCGAGATCCCTTCGAGACACCTCCAAATAGTGTTAGGAAACATGCGCATGGTCAACTACATGTCTGGTGACTATATCAAAATTTTGAGGAATTTCGCACTGGTTTTTACTCTTTTTTTGAGTGGAAACAGAATTATACACGTTTCACATGGTAGACTATACGAGTCACAAGTGAAACGTTCATCAACCTTAACCAGCAAACAAATAAGAACAAAGTTTTTACTCTAATTCTTGTGTGAACTCCTGTAATCAGTGAGGATACTCCTGATTTCAGCTTAGGAAACCAAACATACAATCCTCAAACACAGATTCCAAAAAACAGATGAAACCGATAAAGGGCCCAAATCCTCGGACTCTTCAGGGCGTGAATGAATGCATGAGCATACGCATATCGAGGAAGATATACACATGGTCAACTACATGTGTTGGTGAGAATACGAAAACTTTGGGAGATTTCCTCGTTGATTTCTGTCAACTGCCAGCAAAATTCCATAATTAGTGAGGAAACGCAGCGGAGGGAAGCGAATACATATTCCTCCAACACGAGTGATAGCGAGCAACACTCACCGATTCTGACCTTGAAGAGCGTTGGCAATACCATCACTGCAGAAGTGAAGCCCTGGGGTGAAGTGAGGAAAACTACTGACCATTATAAATGGCTAATGAGATCTCTCACATCGACGAGGAATACCAACCCAACCCCTTTTCAAAGTGATAATTGTACAATGCGCATGCTCTCTTCTCCTTAGCCCTCCGTAGATTCCGATCTCAAGAAGAAATCTGTGAGTTGCCTTTGGACCCTCGGTCGGGTCCCTCCATACAGCCTCCGCCGTTTTAAAGGCACTTCTGGGCATCTCGATACAGTCTCTACTGCATCTGAATCACTTGACAACTCCACCACCACTACCGAGTCCTCTCCTCCTTCTCTTTGTGGAACATAACTGCATGTAGATCCCCCAGGCCCCACGTGATCGTCCATCCTCGCCACTCGAGTGCTGCTCTCACTCTCCAACAAGTCGCCAAGTAAATCCTCAAGTGGACATGGGTCCGACGATGCCTCAGTTGCCGTTCTCTTCAATTTGGGCAAGGGGGCCGCCACAACGACAGAATCCTTCACCGAACCCGCAGACTGAGATGGGTCTACCACCCGCGTCGCGTGCCTTTTCAGCACAGCCCCATTACTCTGCGATGACTGATTCTCCTTACCTCCCGAGACAAGCGTTCGCATCCTCTGCAATACACTCTGGTCCTCCTCCGCCTCTGCTCCTCGACTAAGCTGCCTCTCCAGCCCACGTTTCATCACCCGTTCATGGGCGGTCAACCCAACACGTTTTCGCTTCCCTACGGGACTTCGGCGGCATTTCGTACGAGCCTCTTGTAACTCTTCCTCGAGTTCGTTCAGTTGCATAGTAAGACTCTCGAGATCGCCTCCTGGTTGCCTATACGTGTCCAAAAGCTGTTTCCACTCCACCTCCACAGCCCTTATTAAAACATCGATATTCCTATTATTAACTATATTATCCCTTAGTTGTCTCATCTCACTCCGGGGTTCTCTCAAAGGCATGTCCATTTTCACAGCATCCTGCATTTGTCGTAACTCCTCCAATTTCATTTGCATATCATGTTCAACCGTATACACCTTCTCCTCAGCAGTTTGCCTTTCCCGCTTAGTTCTCCTCAAGCAACCTCTGAGGTTTTCCAATCTCATTTCTCCACATCTACACTCCTCTGCTAAACTCTCACTAGTCGTCTCCACGGATTCTATCTGTGCCTCGATCTTCCCAGAAGCCTTTTCAACATCAGCAATCTCTGCTAACAGCCCAGCAACAGTATCGAGATCATGAGGAAGCAAGTGGTCCTCTAGATTCTGCACCTCTGGCCGTAACCGTACCGGCTTGCACTTCTGCTCAGCTTTACACTCTGGGCAGGTCGGGGACCTGAACAATGAGTGTGTTTACCGCAATTTCATCAAAATGATTATGCTACCACCGTCACTTTCTATAGAGGTTTCACGTGGGAAAATTTGCATATGATCAACTACACGTGTAGGTGACATTGACAAGATTCTCATGAGTTTGTGTACTCAAATTTGTGTCTAAACTTCTTTAATAACTGATGAAACTTCTGCAATCAGCAGAAGTAAGTATGCATATATTCCAACACTGCTCAGCTTAGTCGAAATCGAAATCCTAAAGGTTGTGAATACTGTGCGATCGGATACTTTCAACAGTTTACTCACCTTTTCATCCAGCGACTGAGGCACGCCTCGTGATAGATGTGTTTACATTCCGTTGAAACAAGTTGACCAACGTTCCCTCGAGAATCTATCGCCCCTACAAGCTCCATACAAATCGAACACGTTGACATCGGCGATGATATGCACCCCAACCAAAGTACTGCATCGATCACTCTCAGCTCCTCACCAATGAACGCAACAGTCTCTAAAACCCTGAGGGGTATTTGATGATCACTCTATCGTCTAGTAGTTGTGTCCTGTGGAATCCGTCTGCGCAATCGGTCCCACCTAGCTATGGCTAGTAGGAGGTTGTACTGTTGCTGTTGTGTTCATCCTCTTCCTCCAAATAGTAACGCTCTGGTTAGTGTCAACGGCCCGACGGGTGATCATATTGACGTTCTACTTGAGTGTAGAGGAAGGGGAAATATCATGTGTTGTAACAACGTTGGATTCAACCGTTAATGAGAGAGTGCCAGAGTGATGGTAAATATTGCCGCTACCGCTCGGTGGTGAAATTACGTTAATTAATATCATACCTCACTGTAGCGATGGACCCAGTGTAAGGATTGATAGTGAATGAAGCGGAGTCGACACCTCATACATGGTGGGGCCGTATAAGAGGCACATGCTACTTCTTAATCATGACAAGTTCACCCTTCACGATGGGAAGCAGAACAACTGTCGTCCCCTCTTAAGAGATCCGGCTGATGGGTTGGTTAGCCTCTACAGTATACTACTACTACTACTACTACTACTACTACTACTACTACTACTACTACTACCAATACTACTACCAATACTACTACCAATACTACTACCAATACTACTACCAATACTACTACCAATACTACTACCAATACTACTACCAATACTACTACCAATACTACTACCAATACTACTACCAATACTACTACCAATACTACTACCAATACTACTACTACTACTACTACTACCAACAATCAGTGAGTTTTCATAACAACAAGATTACCGCAAGTTACTCTGATACTATACTCAACACCATGATAAAGGGAACTGTACTCACTGTCGTTATCAACTCACTGTAGAGGCGGCGTGAAAAGTCGCTGAGAAACTCCCAGATTTTTCAAGATGTTCAAGATTAACAAGCTCGCTCGTGGTAGCAAGTCGTAGTCGTAGATGTTTTCATCCCCATTCCGTAACCTTCGCACTGTAGTGAAACCATTGCTACGTACCGTTGAGCCGCTCCTTCCTCCGCGGGTTCTGTTTCTTTGTCGGACCGGTTAAGGCTGTTGATGGACCTTCCGCTGGTGGCTCGTATAATTAATAGTATGTTGGAGGTTCACCCGTGATATGAAAAACACATTTCACGACTATTGCATCCCACGAATACCGCCGAGTTTAACTCCACTACGTAAAACGGGTGAAACTCCATTATACGAGTCACCAGTAGAAGGCTCATCAACAGCTTACATCAACAGTTTTATTACATAGTGTAGAATTCTGTTCCCACTCCAAAAAAGATTAATCTCATATTTTCAGTATTGAAACAACTACTTTATTATCATACTCCGCTGAGTTAATCAATGCTCAATCGACCCTACGCCGTTTTTGATATTTTAACAGTTTCTTAAGGAAATGTTCTCTTTCTACTTTTTCATCGTATGTTTTTGATGAATTTTCAAGTGATAATACCAATGACATGCTGTGTTTTCTTCAGCTGAATTCTGGAGTCGTCCACACTGATTATAGAAGTTTACAAACGAATTTGGGTGAAATTGGACACCGAGGTTGATGTGTCCAAAAAGCGCTGACGCGAAAACCAATTAGAATTTGCCGAAATTTCCCCCCAAAAAATATTTTCTCTATCATGTACATACTTATTATCTTATAGTTTTCTTATGATGTTATCTTATAGTTTTCTTATGATGTTATCTTATAGTTTTTTATGATTTTATGTATGGGTAAGATCGACTTCGCCAGCGCACTCGATAGAAAAATTAATCTCGACGACACGCGTCATTAGTACAATCAATCTTGCCGGCATGTCTGAAGTAAGTTCAATTTTCACGAAATCGATGAAATCGCTGATAGTATATTAAATTGATCTTACTGAACGCGAAATAGGCCTTTAAAAGGTGTACTATGTGTTGATGACAATATGAAATTTCTGAGGCAATTTTTAAGTCTTATTTTTGATTTCTGTACATTTTTACCAAACTGAAATATGTGAATTCCTAGCTTTGGAAACTCTCGAGCTCAGGTGAGGAAAGCGAGCACATATGTTTCAGCAATGGACGTCTGTCTAGTGAATAGAAGGATATGGCTATGTCGTGGGAGGTTGTGCAGTGCCCCAACATGAGTAGTAATCACCTCCTTTTCCTCGTCCCCTCTGATATCACCATAATTGAGGAGAAGAATAAGATTGCCAAGAAGGTCATGTTTCCGCTCTTCCACTGGCGTTATTAAAAGCTTAACAAGCATGACCTGTACAACATCCTCAGGCGCAAGTTCGATCCCTCGGCGAGTGGTCCGGCTATAGACATCTGCCGTAGGAAGTGTCCGTTGCAGAGTTGTCGCTCAGAACGGCCTGCTACCAGGACTTGTATTGGGTGTTAGTCTACCCTGGTGCAGTCTCAGGAGCTACAACTACCTTCTGTGCGTACTTTGGTACTATATGCGGCCGTATTGCTGAGTGGGCTGCGCGGGAGGTGGGCGGAAACTGATCGTGGAAGGGTGTTGCGAAATTTGCCGGCGAAGGTTTACTACAGGCCGAAGACTGATGCCTCAGAGGAAAAGTAGTTTTAAAGGATTAGTAATATAATGAGCAAATAGTATGGTCAATGGTGATTGCTTTTGTTGGACTCCCCCATTCTGGAGTGGCACTGTTGAGGGGAATCCCCTAAGGGGGATCCCCTCAGGGTACCACCTTCGACATAGTATGAAGGGTACTAATAGGGTCTGACATAGGGTAGGGTACTACTTCATGACATATTGTTTTCCCGCATATCGTACCTCGTCGTGTTTACGGGCATCAGTTGAGGCTGAATATAGAGGCGGGGAAGTTCATTAGGGGTGGTAATTAGATATGGCTACTAGGGTTAAAGGGAATCACGTGGGCTTGTAGACCCTGTGGGAATATCAACTATAGAGCGGGGTTTTGTCTCAGTCTCATGATATCGCACTACATTCGCAATCACTCATGTGCATAGGCTTGGAAATTCTCCGTAGATAGCCCCCGTACGCATGGGGGTAGCACCCCAATCCAGTCACGTTAGCTGCGAATTGGAGGTGTATGTGGGGTCATGGTTGTCGTGTAGGGGTAGATGGGAGTAGCCCCGATATAGTAGTAGTTTTCCAGGATGTGGAGTCCCCCTAGTTGACCACGATGTTACCGAGATGCCGGTTGACCATGTGGGTGGTGAAGTGGTGGACTGTAGTTGTGAAATAGAGTTTCCGACACTCTATAGGTCCCGAGTTCGATCCCGGCATGATGCCTTTTATGCCAATATATCAGGTGGGTTACTCTCCTTCCCGTCCAGGGGTTTTTTCATTACTGTTATGCCTCCTTCTCAGTACGAGGACGGGGACCCATCTGGCCTCCCACAGCAGCAGCAGCAGG
>NW_003213889.1:652238-677883 GCF_000006405.1 Perkinsus marinus ATCC 50983 | reverse complement strand
TTTTTGCTACTATCATGTCGGATATCACGGATGATCTCACAATTGTCAGTGAGTTGGCTACAGCGACTCCCATTCCCGAGAACCAGTCGTCTCAGAGCTTCTGAACTGCTCTGTGTGCCAGCAACCGGGCCGAAGAACGGTATAGTGCTGTCAACCAGTGTGACGGTTCATTGCAGCACTCAGATCCCCCTGCCCACCTGTGGACACCCTATATGCCACCGATGCCGTCAGCTTGCATTGGAGCCTACTATTCAGTGTGGAGAGTGTGGGAAAGTCTCGGCTATCCCGGTGGTGGGAGACGATGAGTCCCTGGCTTCTTCGTCGGGATCGGGATCTGATTGGAGGTATCACCGCTGAGGTCCTTGCACGTCACCTTGTACATTGTTCAGTCACGAGCATGCTGATACCAAGAAGAGCAATACACTATTGTGGATATCAGTGGCAGCTGGGGTGTCAGTCGCCTTTGCTACCTGGGCTATAGCAGCCTATCTTGCTAGGGGTAGGAGGAAAGGAGCCCATCGGAATGTGCTCGAGGGAAAGGCACGGTCGTGGCCATTCCGGGTAGGTCCGGGTGAATCGTCTTTTGATATATCGCTATTGTTATTGGCTACTGATATATACTATGTTGTTTACTATCATGAAGTTGTATATATTATGATTATTGTACATGTAACTCTAAAGTAACTCTGTCATTGCCATAACCAGATACATACATCTCCTACTGTATCAATGCCTACGATAAGCTACTCGACTTTCGCCTACCACACCCGAGGCCGAGCTGTGATAGCAGCACTTGTTGCCTATTCCCGGTTCGCTAGATTGAGTTGAGCAGCACAATTGTCCTACACTACTCATGTATAACCGTTATTTTGTCATGACCACGAGTTGCGTTATTTTAATAATGGATAAATTATGCAGACTAATGATGGTATGAATAGTATTATCAATAAAACTGATACATCAGTATTTATAACCATTTACTGGTTATTCTGGTAGCCAATACGAATAGAGCATTAGCTAAATATTGGACATCAACAGCAGAGAGGGTAACATGCCTGTTGCAAATACGCTATCTGAACACTCGCAGACCTATCTGTGACTCATATGATAAAAAGGCTGGGAGAAGGAGCACGCTCCTAGCGCCTCACTGAGTACAGATGCAAGCCTCGGACAGTGTGAAAGTTCAGCCGTGGCTGAGCTAAGTTAGCTCAGCTAACCAGCGTTCACAATTGGATGGAGTCTCGGAACGAGGGACTCACCACTGGTGAGTCACCAGCAGACTTTCTAGCGAAGATATATGTATGTTCGCGGCAGTTTGCTGCCAGTTGCGCTGTAACGGTAATAATCTCACTTGAAATGATTTCGTCTACTGCACGCTAATGGTGAAGAATCGTACGTAGTATTTCAACGGCAATGTGACTGTACAAATTCTCTCCTACCAGGCGGTATGACATGTCATCTACTGGTATATTGCAACCGTTTTTGTTTTTATGGAATTATGTAACAGCTTACATGAGAATCTCTCGCTCGGTTTCTGAATCTGCGCCTAATTCCGGTGCACGGTACTTCTCCATAGAGAAAGCAAGCTCATTAAATAGGGCCATTCACAACGCTTTTGACCTGAATGACTCTGGATACTTCTTTCAAGAGTAAGCCGCGTCACGAATTGTTATATACCTACCGACACCAACAGAACTACGCGTATTATATTGAACGGGTGAAATTAACCCGTGATTTACCCCGTCCTCATATCAGAGTCATCTTAATTATTCAGCCGCAACACAACATATGAGCTTTTTCAAGTCCACGTCATCATGAAGCTACTCAAGACTACTGATACGCATAACTACTTGAAGCCAGAAAATTATGAACTAGCACCAACTTCGCGTTTTTCTTTCCACTGCACAACCCTAGGATCAGCATAAAGGTTAGACTTGACACGTTGTAGATTAGTATAGGGATCGCACAATGTCGCCGGAAAACCATCGATGTAACCACTGGTGAAGACCTCCATCATGTTGGTGAGCAACTGAATAACAGCCCTAGATACTCAACAGCATATGCAGTACAGACCACACAGCGTGAACGGCTTGGAATTCCCATCTCCCCAGAAAAAAAGTATCGGGCTTACCAGATCAGCAATTGTCATTTCATCACCTGTAGCGAACTTCTTGTCACCAATCATCTCATCCAACTTCCCGAATACGAAAGGGATTTCCTCTTCGGCAAGAGCCTGCGAAACGCTATAGCTGTGAAGTCGGTACAATACACGCGCCCTCAGACCTTCCGAGTTTTCATCTTCATCTCCTCGTCCATCTTCATAGTAGCCGCTAACTTCACATGAGTATCCTTGACCATGTCCATAAGCTCGTCAATACGTAGACGCTTCATCAAGTCAGATTGAGGGTAGAGGCCGGCAGAAGGGTTCAACTGCACGAAGACTCGTCGGCTCAACAGGAGGTAAGAATCGCGCAGACTTACAGATCCCACGTAGCGAAGAATGGCGTATCCCTGAGTTATCATGGTTCCATCCTTGAGTTCCAAGACGGGAACTTGACCAAGTGGGAACTCGGACTTGATAGCAGGGAACTCCGCGAAAGGGATTCGACGATCCTTGAAGGGAATACCTACGACTCGTAGGCTACGAGGAACAAATATGATCGGATCGAATCAACATATCCCTGAAACGCTATAGAATCAGGAGTATAACGAATATCAAGCCACTCAGCGAGATACTTACCCGAGACGGCAAACGCCAACCTGATAGGTTCGGCGGCGCCAGGGACATCGAAGTAATGAAGGGTGTACTCAGCCATGGAGAAACAGACAAGCAGAGACTACTTGGAAAAATTTACTTCATCACACTGGGTCTTGGCCAAGCCGCCAATCAACAGTACTATCTCGATTAGTGCATAGTATGGCCGATGCACATACAGAATTTGATGTGTGCATCGTTCATGATTTGCACAGAGCGTTTCAAAGTTGCGTAACGTCTCACTCACTATGAATATAGAGGGTGAGTGAAGATTTCACCACGCGAGGTGAATAGCCGACTATGGCACTGAGGGTATGGGTCATTCGCAGCGTTCTCTACGCAAGGTCTTATCGTCTTGCTTAGGTCAAGATAGATCAAGATTGTTTCGAGTCAATTCTTGATTCTTCCCTCGAAGATTCGAACAATTCATCAAGTTATCCCGAATATCGTCATTCCAGAGGAGTTACGTCACATGTACGATTCGAAGTGAGTGAACCTAGTACTAGATCCGTACTGATGTGTAACATACCTCGACGTTGTTCATCAATTTCAGACTTACACCAGTGCTCGTAGATAAACTTTAAAGCACTACTTAGGATCTCTCACGATAAGTGCTTCGACATTAGTCATCTTACGAGCATACACGCTGCACTTTGAATGGGAACCCACCAACTTCAAAACGAACAACGCAACAACACGAGTGAATTTTGAAGAGATTGAAAATTAACTAGTCAGAAGATTAACTATCAAGTGGCGTGTGAATACTGACCATTTAGAGAGCCACACTCTCAGCAACAGCTGGGAGAGACTTCACTTCGCGATTTTCGCGCCACAGCTTCACAGCAGGGTTGGCTGCTACCAACGCCTGGATCCTTTGGAGCTTCTCATAAGGATTTAAAATGGATAGAGGAGTGCCCAGATGTGCGAGGTTGAATATGAAATCTAGTATCACGAAAAGCATCTGAGAGAATAACGAGTATAAACTACCACACAACGATACGAAAACCCTTCAAATCACAACAGACTGAACAATCAACTGAGACGTGATAGCCGCAAAGAATGAGCCTATCCAGGAGCCGATTCTTACCAGATCGGCAATCGTGAGATGATCTCCAGCTGAGTACTTATTATCTCCGATCATGCGCTCTACTCTTTCAAAGTAAAACGGGTAAGTGGTATTTGCCAACTCCTGAGAAGTAAAAACCAATCAATTCTGGAATTCATTGAGTATACCACTATAACTCTCACTGATGAAATCAGATAAAAAAATACACCTTACAGAAATCGCTGCATCTCTAGCGGGACCATCAGGCATGATCTTGACAAGTCTTGTCTTCTCTCTCATATCAGCGAAGGTTTCCAACAACTCATCTATGCGTAATCTCTCCATAGGATCAGTGGGGTACAGACCATACGATGGACGCAGCTGAAACAATCACGATTTGAGATGCATCGGAGAGATCCATTTCTGCCTACCGTAGCCACATATCTCAAAATGGCATAACTCTGAGTCGCCATTTTGCCATCAGGGAATTCCAAAACCGGTAGTTGGTCGAGGGGGAACACGTGATTAGGCTTCAAAGTCTTTGCCCAATCTTCCTTCGTTTCACGAATATCTTCAAAAGGAATACCTAAGAACTCTCATAAAAATAGAGTGTAGAGGAACTGAAGCTAACCTTGAACTGCGAATGTCAAACGGATAGGCTCTGCTCTAGCAGGCACATCGAAGTAATAAAGCTTTAGAAGAGTGTTGGACATTATGAAGGATGATATTCTACTAAATTCTAAGGCACCATACGAATTGCACTCATATATATCTATTGTACTAAACTGACAATAATCCGATTAAGGAGTAGTGAACGTATTGCGGTATGAAAGCGTATCTTCACTAGCACACATAGCTTGTTTCAGCTAAAATTGAGACATATTATCTGTTTCACAAACTTAGATAACTTTTCTCGCAGCTGCATTGATTTGATGTTAACACGAACACGCTGAGGCAAGCATTGTTCGAGTAATGAGTTGAGTAAGATGGCGAGAGCGAGGATGCATTAGACACGAGCCTGGGGAGATTCACATACAACGGTCACGGGACAGTGCGTAGTTATAAGTGAGTTCTAGTTGAGTTGGTTGAATTCAATCAGCTTGGTTCGGAGATCGCGTAGACTCTATAATATCCTGTCCTCTGGGTCATGCGAACTAACTCTGTTCAGATGTTCCCTTATGAACTTTCATTCCAGCAAGGGAATTCATGTCAACGTTTCTTTCTATCCTCGTTAACAATAATATCACCAATATTGTTGGGTTATTATCAATGGACAAATTGGTCATCCGATGGTTCGAAGTCTCCCGGTATACACGACTTGCACACCATACACGGTTCGTAAGGTTAGATTGAGACTTGACGATCACACAGAAGCAAACTGTGGCTCAATTTAACTGCTCTACACGTGACCTAACAGTCAAATTGAACAGATTGTCTGCGGTAGATCGTGCGACTTTTCCCTAGTGTGCTGTTTTCAAATCAGTTCCTTTACATAACAACAATAAATAACACAACAACGATGCGACAATGGTTGTAGAAGTTGAGATAAAAACCATTTACAAACCAAAATATCAAGCGATGCTTTCAAAGAATATCTAATGAGCAAAACTCTCAGCAACAGTAGGAAGGGGCTTCACTTCGCGATTTTCGCGCCACAGTTTCACAGCAGGGTTGGCCGCTACCAAAGCCTGAATCCTTTGTAGCTTCTCATAGGGCTTCAAAATGGATGGTTGAGCGCCCAGATTTGCTATGTTGAATATGAAGTATAATATTGAATCAATCTCCTGAACAAATCAGCAAATAACAAGTGCAACGTGGCGAAACAACTTCGCAGACAATCACCCGGAACATCAGTGATGTTTTGGGTGATTGTTACATCACTAGGATCAAACACCGCGAAACTCAACTCCAAGGAAAAACGGAATTGAATCGAGCTCCCTGGAGAATCTCGGCCGAGACTTCCCTTACCAGATCAGAGATTGTCAGGTGATCTCCAACCGAATACTTGTTGTCCCCGATCATACGCTCAACTCTGTCGAAGTAGAACGGATAGGTAGTACGTGACAACTCCTGAAATTGAAAAACTGATCTGCTCTACACTGCATACTCAGCACAATTGAGCCAGCAAGTCACGAGGGTACTAGCAAGCACAAGCCTACCGATTTCGCAGCTTCCTTGGCAGGGCCGTCAGACATGACCTTGACAACTCTTGTCTTCTCTCTGATATCGGCAAAGGTATCCAACAGCTGATCTATGCCTAGTCTCTGGATAGGGTCAGTGGGGTAGAGACCATACGATGGACGCAGCTAAAACAAGTAAACAAACTAACGAATGCATTATTAGGAAGCTGATGTTAAGCTATGCAATCCACCTTACCGTAGCCACATATCTCAGAATAGCATGACTTTGAGTCGCCATTTTGCCATCAGGAAACTCCAGAACGGGCAGTTGGTCGAGGGGGAACACATGAGTCGGCTTTAGGCTCTTCTTCCAGTCTTCCATCGAGATACGGTGATCAATGAAGGGGATCCCTGTAACGCCACAGAAAGGTATGCTAAGCTGCAAGAGTTAGAGGCTACCTTGAATAGCAAATGACAGACGAACTGGTTCCGCCCTAGCAGCCAAGTCGAAATAATGAAGTTTGAGCAGATTACTGGACATTGTGGAGTAAGAAATTGTCAAGAACTCTGAGACGCTATGTAACATAGACTAATATTCGTTATGTAGCTGACACTGGAACATCGATAAAAACTATAAAGATTGAACCGAAGGGAACACACAAACATCAAAATTGTCATGCGGAGATCTCACTAGCAGAAATAGCTATCTGCAGCTGAAATCCAAATACTTCACTAGATGCTCAGACTGCAAAACTCGGTGAAAAATTGTGTATTGTTAACGCCGCATTCCTGAGTCGAGAGGCAGAACATATACCAACGAGCTTCAGAGAATTCCCGAAGGAACTTCACGATGGAGCAGAATTTGGGTGAAAAATCCACCGACTCTAGTGCAGGGTACGGTAGTAGTAATCAGAGATTGAATACTTCGTGGATAACTCGAGCCTTGGATTTACGAGCCCTGACGCAAATTCGCTCATTAGTGCCTTGTGAATGGTTAGTGAATCTAGTGTGTGGCATCCTACGTGGAAAAAGTACAGTTGTAGCATTAACCACTCCAGCAAGCACAGAGACAAAGATTGTGTTGCGCTGAGACACGCATGACAAGCCTCTGACGAGATTGGTATTCGCATATCGCACAACTTTGGAAATGATTCTACCACGGCAAATCTTGGGGTGACATATATACCCACCTAGAGAGAATTAGTGAGACGGGAACTAACCCCATCTAAGAGCCATAAAGTAACGATTATGTTCGATTAACAGAGTTTCTAAGCCTGCAAGGCTTTTATGATGGAGGAATGGACCCCTCCAGAAGTTCATAAAGTAATGAAAATGTGTTTCATTTAGGGAGTTGCTGACCGACAAAGACTTTTCAAAGTTAAGTACGAGCAACTATTCCCAGATAAGCAACAACAGAGTCGCGGACAGCACTAACTTCAGGAATTCTTGATAGTAGGACACAAACACTTTGATGATCATGCTCATACACAATACATAACCGGAAATATGGAAGAACGCAAATATGAGAGTGAAACATGAAAGGATACCATTATGAACGATTCTCTTTCTGTTGATGTATAGCATTAGATCAGGAGCGGAGTTATAGATATACTCCCCGAGTAAAAGTTGGTATTTTGAGGCGCAATTTTAACACGTGTATGCTAAGAATATGTGGAGAAATTTTCTTACAGGTCTTCGACTTCTCAATAACTACGAAGAGTTAGGCCCTGAAACTTGGAGGTCATATCAGGTAAAGCATAAGTACATACCTCCCTGAGCCGCAAGATGATACTCGTTGTGGTGGCTGTGCACGAGTCGAAAAACCGGATATGCTAAGAATATGTGGAGGGGTGTATGTTCGCTTGCGTTTAGAAACCTCGCCACATCACTGATAAACAACGCAACAAAATATGAAATTTGTAGAATTGAGATGAAAATCGGCTACAATCCAGCTGCGTTACACAGCTTATCTAATGAGCGAAACTCTCAGCAACAGCAGGGAGGGGCTTCACCTCACGCTTCTCGCGCCACAGTTTCACAGCAGGGTTGGCCGCTACCAAAGTCTGGATCCTTTGGAGTTTCTCATAGGGCTTCAACATGGATGGCTGCATACCCAACTTGGCGAGGGTGAATATGAAGTATAATATGGAATCGATCATCTGAGGAAATCAGCAAATACTAAATGTAACATTCTAAACAATCAAACGAATTATGCCAAGGAAAGAATTAATAACTCAGCAGCACACGATCAAACTTCGCATACTTAACATGAATAATAAGATCCAACCAAGACACTGAAGTCTTCTTACCAGATCGGCAATCGTGAGATGGTCTCCAGCTGAGTACTTATTATCTCCGATCATGCGCTCTACTCTTTCAAAGTAGAACGGGTAAGTGGTATTTGCCAACTCCTGAGAAGTAAAAAGCAATCAATTCTGAACTCTTTGACGAATCAGACAGACTCAACAGACAATCACAGCATAAACTGACAAGCACCACAAGCCTACCGATTTCGCAGCTTCCTTGGCGGGGCCGTCAGACATGACCTTGACAACTCTTGTCTTCTCTCTGATATCGGCAAAGGTATCCAACAGCTGATCTATGCCTAGTCTCTGGATAGGGTCAGTGGGGTAGAGACCATACGAGGGACGCAGCTGAAACAATCACGATTTGAGATGCATCGGAGAGATCCACTTCTGCCTACCGTAGCCACATATCTCAAAATGGCATAACTCTGAGTCGCCATTTTGCCATCAGGGAATTCCAAAACCGGTAGTTGGTCGAGGGGGAACACGTGATTAGGCTTCAAAGTCTTCGCCCAATCTTCCTTCGTAATACGATCATCTTCAAAAGGAATACCTAAGAACTCTCATAAATGAAAACTCCATTATCCGAGTTGGAGCTCACCTTGTATTGCGAATGACAGACGAATAGGCTCCGCTCTAGCGGGTATGTCAAAATAGTGAAGTTTAAGGAGACTGCTGGACATTGCGGCGAGAAATGAAATTCTGGTAAACTACCAAATACTCTTATGTATTCTAATAAGTAAAAACTCGACTTAAACATAAAATGCGATTCACTAACAAACGCAGCTAACTTCAGCTAAGCCTCAAACATGCTGCTTCGACACAACGACACGGCTCATTCTGTCTATTCTGGTCTACGATACAAAGCGCAGGATTTATCGATATGGTATGTGCATGGAGAGTAGAGCACTGTCACAGAATAACCATTGGTATTTTCAGAGTGGTAAATTACTACTCGAGGAAACGACCGGTGAGGGAAGATTAGTCGATGACATTGACCGGGGTCCTCCGAAATTAGTTGATTTACGATCAGCCTACGACTGTGATACCATCCGGATCTGCTATCGGTATGTTGGGAAACAACATTCGTTCTATACATCGGGATTGCACAGCTATTTCCATTGCACGCGACGAGTGTGGGACGAAAAAGTGTAAAATCCTCGTAGTACCATCCTCGCAGAACAAATGATGAAGTGGTGACACGATAACACAACCATCAAGTAAACAAGAACGTGATTCGTGAAAATGTCAAGTCATTCGCATACTCAACTTAGATGTACTCGGCTGCCGATGCTTTCGTTTATGCTGCATCCAAACTGCTCTTCATTCCTTCAAGCCTCATACACACCGACAAGGAACGCCTCCCTCCCTCTCCATCGCGCCAAGATACCGCGGCACGCAAACGCATAGCTTCTCCCCCTTTTCATAGAGCGAGGTATTGTAAGCTTTCCTCCACTCCAAGCTTTCCTGCTGTTATTCTCTCCACAAGAATAAGAGTTGTAACTTTTCCTTATGCCTACTACCTTGCGTTCCCCCAGTAAAACAGACACCGACCCTGACCTAGGTATCACAACACCTATCAATGTCATCACCGAGGTCATTGAGTTCACCTGAATCACTCCAGTGAGAGTATGAGCTAGATGGAGGTACACGAAGATTTTACAGACTCAATATAACCTGCATGATGCAAAGCTCCACTAAGTATTTTCAGAATGTCAGCTCATAGGGATGGACTGAACATTATAAGATGTGTTTGAAATAGTCGAAATATCTGGAAATATAATACCAGATAGTTCATTCTATACCTATTCTCGTTTCCGACACTCTCCTCAGCGAACACGTGTAATCTGGAAGCATCTACCGGGAAATTAGAACCTATGTTAGAAAACTAGATGTGGGTGTGAAGTGAGGCCACTCTAGAATATAGCCAAATATTGATTCCTTTTCTTGTGCTGTAGCTAAGCCTACAATAGTAAATCGACTCCTGCTAGAAATTCGCTCTACTCTCGATCATTGAGACTCTCGAGATCCCTTCGAGACACCTCCAAATAGTGTTAGGAAACATGCGCATGGTCAACTTCATGTCTGGTGACTGTATGAAAATTTTGACGAATTTCGCACTGGTTTTTACTCTTTTTTTGAGTGGAAACAGAATTATACACGTTTCACATGGTAGACTATACGAGTCACAAGTGAAACGTTCATCAACCTTAACCAATCAAACAAATAAGAACAAAGTTTTTACTCTAATTCTTGTGTGAACTCCTGTAATCAGTGAGGAAACTCCTGATTTCAGCTTAGGAAACCAAACATACAATCCTCAAACACAGCTTCCAGAAAGCAGATGAAACCGTTAAAGGGCCCAAATCCTCGGGCTCTTCAGGGCGTGAATGAATGCATGAGCATACGCATATCGAGGAACATATACACATGGTCAACTGCATGTGTTGGTGAGAATACGAAAAACTTTGGGAGATTTCCTCGTTGATTTCTGTCAACTGTTTAGCAAAATTCCATAATTAGTGAGGAAACTCAGCTGAGGGAAGCGAATACATATTCCTCCAACACGAGTGATAGCGAGCAACACTCACCGATTCTGACCTTGAGGAGCGTTGGCGGGACCATCACTGCAGAGTCGTCTTTGGGTAACCCTGCGGTGGAGTGAGGAAAACTACTGACCATTATCAATGACTAATGAGATCTCGCAAATTGACGAGGAATACCAACCCAACCCCTTTTCAAAGTGATAATTGTACAATGCGCATGCTCTCTTCTCCTTAGCCCTCCGTAGATTCCGATCTCAAGAAGAAATCTGTGAGTTGCCTTTGGACCCTCGGTCGGGTCCCTCCGTACAGCCTTCGCCGTTTTAAAGGCACTTCTGGGCATCTCGATACAGTCTCTACTGCATCTGAATCACTTGACAACTCCACCACCACTACCGAGTCCTCTCCTCCTTCTCTTTGTGGAACATAACTGCACGTAGATCCCCCAGGCCCCACGTGATCGTCCATCCTCGCCACTCGAGTGCTGCTCTCACTCTCCAACAAGTCGCCAAGTAAATCCTCAAGTGGACATGTGTCCGACAATGCCTCAGTCGCCGTTCTCTTCAATTTGGGCAGGGGGGCCGCCACAACGACAGACTCCTTCACCGAACCCGCAGACTGAGATGGGTCTACCACCCGCGTCGCGTGCCTCTTCAACGCAACCCCATTACTCCGCGATGACTGATTCTCCTTACCTCCCGAGACAAGCGTTCGCATCCTCTGCAATACACTCTGGTCCTCCTCCGCCTCTGCTCCTCGACTAAGCTGCCTTTCCAGCCCACGTTTCATCACCCGTTCATGAGCGGTCAATCCAACACGCTTTCGCTTCCCTACGGGACTTCGACGGCATCTCGTACGAGCCTCCTGTAACTCTTCCTCTAGTTCGTTCAGTTGTATAGTAAGACTCTCGAGATCGCCTCCTGGTTGCCTATACGTGTCCAAAAGCTGTTTCCACTCTACCTCCACAGCGCGTATTAAAACATCGATATTTCTATTATTAACTATACTATCCCTTAGTTGTCTCATCTCACTCCGGGGTTCTCTCAAGGGCATGTCCATTTTCACAGCATCCTGCATCTGTCGTAACTCCTCCAGTTTCATTTGCATATCATGTTCAACCGTATATACCTTCTCCTCAGCAACTTGCCTTTCCCGCTTAGTTCTCCTCAAGCAACCTCTGAGGCTCTCCAATCTCCTCTCTCCACATCTACACTCCTCTGCTAAACTCTCACTAGTCGTCTCCACAGATTCTATCTGTGCCTCGATCTTCCCAGAAGCCTTTTCAACATCAGCAATCTCTGCTAACAGCCCAGCAACAGTATCGAGATCATGAGGAAGCATGTGGTCCTCTAGATTCTGCACCTCTGGCCGTAACCGTACCGGCTTACACTTCTGTTCAGCTTTACACTCTGGGCAGGTCGGTGACCTGAACAATGAGTGTGTTAACCGCAATTTCAGCAAAATGATTATGCTACCACCGTCATTTTCTATAGAGGTTTCACGTGGGAAAATTTGCATATGATCAACTACACGTGTAGGTGACATTGACAAGATTCTCATGAGTTTGTGTACTCAAATTTGTATCTAAACTTCTTTAATAACTGATGAAACTTCTGCAATCAGCAGAGGTAAGTATACATATATTCCAACACTGCTCAGCTTAGTCGAAATCGAAATCCTAAATGCTGTGAATACTGTTCGAGCGAATACTTCTAACAGTTTGCTCACCTTTTCATCCAGCGACTGAGGCATGCCTCGTGATAGATGTGTTTACATTCAGTTGAAACAAGTTGACCAACGTCCCCTCGAGAATCTATCGCCCCTACAAACTCCATACAAATCGAACACGTTGACATTGGCGGTGATATGCACTCCAACCAAAGTACTGCATCGATCACTCTGAGCTCCTCACCAATGAACGCAACAACCTCTGATACGCTGTTGGGTATTTGATCACTCTATCACCAAATAGTTGTGTGCCCAATCTGTCCCACCTAGCTATGGCTAGTAGGAGGTTTTTTTGTGGAAACAGAATTATACACGTTTCGCATGGTAGATTATACGAGTCACAAGTGAAACGTACATCAACCTTAACCAATCAAACGAATAAACAGAGCCCGCAAAGAGACGGGCGGAACAATGGTACGTAGTATTGGCTATACTACAGTGCGAAGGTTAAAGAGTTCGTCATCAGCCACGATGCTGCTGGAAAACTCTCCCACTCTCAGAGAGCGGCTCTCTCTTCTCCTTTCTCGGCTAGTAGTAGATTGTACTGTTGCTGTTGTATTCATCCTATTCCTCCAAATAGTAACGCTCTGGCTAGTGTTATAAGTCAATGTCAACGGCCCGACGGGTGATCATATTGATGTTTTACTTGAGTGTAGAGGAAGGGAAAATATCATGTGTTGTAACAACGTTGGATTTAACCGTTGGTAGGAGGATGCCAGAGTGATGGTGAATATTGTCGCTACCGCTCGGTGTTGAAATTATGTTAATTAGCATCATACCTCACCGTAGTGATGGACCCAGTGTAAGGATTGATAGTGAATACAGCGGAGTCGACACCTCATACATGGTGGGGCCGTATGAGAGGCATATGCTACTTCTTAATCAAGACAAGTTCACTCTTCACGATGGGAAGCAGAACAACTGTCGTCCCCTATTGAGAGATCCGGCTAATGGGTTGGTTAGCCTCTACAGTCTACTACTACTACTACTACTACAAGTTACTCTGATACTATACTCAACACCATGATAAAGGGAACTGTACTCACTGTCATTATCAACTCACTGTAGAGGCGGTGATAGGGTAGCTGAGAAATTTCAAGATGGCTCAAGATGTTCAAGATTTACAAGCTCGCCCGTGGTAGCAAGTCGTAGTAGATGTTTTCAACCCCATTCCGTAACCTTCGCACTGTAGTAAAACGAATACTACGTACCATTGAACCGCTCCTTCCTCCGCGGGTTCTGTTTCTTTGTCGGACCGGTTAAGGCTGTTGATGGACCTTCCACTGGTGGCTTGTATAATTAATAGTATGTTGGAGGTTCACCCGTGATATGAAAAACACATTTCACGACTATTGCATGCCACGAATATCGCCGAGTTTTACTCCACTACGTAAAACGGGTGAAACTCCATTATACGAGTCACCAGTAGAAGGTTCATCAACAGCTTACATCAACAGTTTTATTATATAGTGTAGAATTCTGTTCTCACTCCAAAAAACACTACTAATCCAATCTCATATTTTCAGATATTGAAAGAATTACTTTATTATCCCCGCTGAGTTAATCAATGCTCAATCGACCCTACGCCGATTTTGATATTTTAACAGTTTCTTAAGGGAATGTTCTTTTTCTACGTTTTCATCGTCTGTTTTTGATGAATTTTCGATTGATAATGTCAATGACATGCAGTGTTAGAGAAATATATGCTCGCTTTCTTCAGCTGAATTGAGGAGTTTTCATCACTGATTATAGAAGTTTACATACAATTTCGGGTGAAATAGAACACTAAGGAAGCGCCGACGCGAGAACCAATTCGAATTTGCCGAAATTTCCCCAAGAAAATTATTTTCTCACCAACACATGTATTTAATCATGTACATATTTAGTGAATATGTGAATATTATTACCAATGATATGTTATGATGTTCCTATGATGTTATCTTATAGTTTTCTCATGATGTTATCTTATAGTTTTCTTATGATGTTATCTTATAGTTTTCTTATGATGTTATCTTATAGTTTTCTTATGATGTTATCTTATAGTTTTCTTATGATGTTATCTTATAGTTTTCTTATGATGTTATCTTATAGTTTTCTTATGATGTTATCTTATAGTTTTCTTATGATGTTATCTTATAGTTTTCTTATGATGTTATCTTATAGTTTTCTTATGATGTTATCTTATAGTTTTCTTATGATGTTATCTTATAGTTTTCTTATGATGTTATCTTATAGTTTTTTTATGATGTTATCTTATAGTTTTCCTATGATGTTATCTTATAGTTTTCTTATGATGTTATCTTATAGTTTTCTTATGATGTTATCTTATAGTTTTCTTATGATGTTATCTTATAGTTTTCT
This sequence comes from Perkinsus marinus ATCC 50983, assembly GCF_000006405.1. Lineage (NCBI taxonomy): Eukaryota > Perkinsozoa > Perkinsida > Perkinsidae > Perkinsus > Perkinsus marinus. Next base: position 663,025 of record NW_003213889.1, on the reverse strand, counting down.
TATGATGTTATCTTATAGTTTTCTTATGATGTTATCTTATAGTTTTCTTATGATGTTATCTTATAGTTTTCTTATGATGTTATGTATGGGTAAAATATTATTCACTCATATACAACACCAACTTGAAACCAAGTCCGAATTGATCACCAGTGTATTTCCCATCGTGCTATCGAATCCAACATCGGTATCGGCAGCTTTTTTCATAAGTCCTCTCATTGGAAATTGGCGAAGTTCATCAAAACAGTCGTTCAACGTGGAAAGAAGGGGTTCCTACAAGGAGTGAATAGGCGATTTGGGCAAACCATGACATTGCCCTGGAATAGTACTGTCCTTCGTAGTGGAGGAAAATATGCATCCTATTTCGCGTTTAAGGAGATCAATTTCGCAAGGCGAGCAATCATCCGAGCCAAGATATGCCTCAGTAAGATCAATTTCCCCAGCGCGCTCGATACGAAAATCAATGTCATTAGTACAATCGATTTGGCCGGCATGTCTGAAGTAAGTTCAATTTCGATGAAAGGCGGAAATCGATGAAATCGCTGATTCAGTTGATCTGACTGAACGCGAAATAGGGCTTGAAAAGGTGTACCATGTGTTGATGAAATTTCTGAGGAAAATTTTGGAAGTCTTATTGATTTCTGTACATTTTTGCCACACTGGAATATGTAAATTCCTATATTTACCTTTGGGAACTCTCGAGCTCAGGTGAGGAAAGCAAACACATATATTTCAGCACTAGTCGTCTGTGTAGTGAATAGTAGGATATGGCTATGTCGTGGGAGGTTGTGCAGTGCACCTCCTCCTCCTCCTCGTTCCCTCTGATATCACCATAATTGAGGAGAAGAATAAGATTGCCAAGAAGGGTATACGTCCGCTGGAGAAGACTGGGCTGACTCTCATGTTTCCGCTGATTCACTAATGTTATTCAAAATTCGACAAGCATGACATGTACGACATCCTCAGGTGCAAGTTCGATCCCTCGGCCAGCGATCCGGCTATAGACATCTGCCGTAGGAAGCAGGAAAGTGTTCGTCGCAGAGTTGTCGCCTAGAAGGGCCTACTACCAGGACTTGTATTGGGTGTTAGTCTACCCTGGTGGAGTCTCAGGAGCTACAACTACCTTTTGTGCTTACTTTGGTACTATATGCGGCCGTATTGCTGAGTGGGTTGAGCTGGAGGTGGGCGGAAACTGATCGTGGAAGGGTGTTGGGAAATTTGCGGCTAAGGTTTACTACAGGCCGAAGACTGATGCCTCAGGGGAAAAGTAGTTTTAAAGGATTAGTAATATAATGAGCAAATAGTATGGTCAATGGTGATTGCTTTTGTTGGACTCCCCCATTCTGGAGTGGCACTGTTGAGGGGAATCCCCTAAGGGGGATCCCCTCAGGGTACCACCTTCGACATAGTATGAAGGGTACTAATAGGGTCTGACATAGGGTAGGGTACTACTCCATGACATATTGTTTTCCCGCATATCGTACCTTTTTCGTGTTTACGGGCATCAGTTGAGGCTGAATATAGAGGCGGGGAAGTTCATTAGGGGTGGTAATTAGATATGGCTACTAGGGTTAAAGGGAATCACGTGGGCTTGTAGACCCTGTGGGAATATCAACTATAGAGCGGGGTTTTGTCTCAGTCTCATGATATCGCACTACATTCGCAATCACTCATGTGCATAGGCTTGGAAATTCTCCGTAGATAGCCCCCGTACGCATGGGGGTAGCACCCCAATCCAGTCACGTTAGCTGCGAATTGGAGGTGTATGTGGGGTCATGGTTGTCGTGTAGGGGTAGATGGGAGTAGCCCCGATATAGTAGTAGTTTTCCAGGATGTGGAGTCCCCCTAGTTGACCACGATGTTACCGAGATGCCGGTTGACCATGTGGGTGGTGAAGTGGTGGACTGTAGTTGTGAAATAGAGTTTCCGACACTCTATAGGTCCCGAGTTCGATCCCGGCATGATGCCTTTTATGCCAATATATCAGGTGGTTTACTCTCCTTCCGTCCAAGGGTTTTTTCATTACTGTAATGCCTCCTTCTCAGTACGAGGACGGGGACCCATCTGGCCTCCAACAGCAGCAGCAGCAGGAGGAGGTTGACTTATACGATTTACTCCACGTCACTCGCGATAGCGACGCTGATGCGATTCGCCAGGGGTATCTAGATCAAAGTAAACTGCATCATCCTGATAAGAGAGCAGCACAAGGGGCGGATCCGGAGGCATTCAGGAGAATCAACTACGCCTATCGAGTTCTCTCCAACCCAACTATGCGATCTTTTTATGATAAATACGGTCTCAATGGTATCAGTCTCGCCGACGGTATTGTGGTGAAACAGGATGAGACTTTGGCCCAGCTGGAGCGCCGGGTGAGGGCTGTAGTACGAGGAAATGAGGAAATGAAAGTTCAGAGAATGTTCCAACTACAGGGGGAAATGACCACTGGTCTTAAATTTAGAGATTGGCAAGAAGCCCCGCGATGGGCGTATACGAGTTTCACCCACGGCATGGGAGTAACCGCGGGACGACATAACTTCACAGTGGTTACGGCGAGCCACGTCCAAGCAAACGGAGGAGGCGTTGGGAAAATGACGTATTTCTGGCAAACCGGGTGGAGTCAGTACATGCAGAGTCGTGTTATGGTTGATACATTAGCTGGTCAGTGGTGGCCACCGGCTCTAGAAGCGGTTATTACTCGGCAAGTTGGTCAACATTCTACTGTGAGGCAAACAGTATCATGGACACAGACTGGTGGTGTTGGAGCTGCTATCACTTGGGGGCTGCAGTTGTTCAAGGATTGGACTGGTAGTGTTACCCTGGCTGTTGGTCATGGCAACCATGCAGCGTTTGAAATTGAGAAAACCAACCCGGAGGTGGGAAGCGATGAGGATCTAGCCCGAATGACAGCATGGGACCGTTGCATTATGAAATATAACTTCACTATTGAGGGGGAAGGGAATATTGCTTTTGAAGCGAAGACTGTATTACCCTTTAGTGGGGGCTTTGAGGTTTCTTGTGGCCCCACTATGTCACTAGCTGCGGGCGCGGGGATTGAGCTGAAGTGTTCACAACAACTAAACGGTGCGGAAAGTCTGAGCGAGTGGGAAGAACTAGATGGGGCCTTTCCAACGCTTATTCAATGGTCGCTCATGTTGCGATGGCCCAACTTCGATTCGGCAATATTGAAGTTCCGACTCACACGCGGTGGTACTGCATTCACCATCCCGCTCGAGTTCGCAGTGCCAGGGGATAATACGGGAGTTGCTCTGGCGACCAGTGTGTTCTTAGCGGCACCATTGGTGGTTAAAGTTGTCCGAGAGACGGTACGGAAATTGAGGAGTAATTGAATAAAAATAGATACCAACGATCGTTGTAGTACCAATCGTTTCGTGTCAGAAGTGCGTTATGTTAGTTGGATTAATAAAAGATCCCAGAATTCCCCTCAAGGTGGGCCGACACAATTGGTTGTCTCTTTTTTACGTTATTGTGGACTCTATTGCTTTTCTTAGAATTGTTTCATTTCATACGAAGAACGTGATAACAATAGCCGGCCGAGGGCCTCATATACCTGACCGTTGGTGGTGCTTGTAACAGGGCTACTAGTTGGAGTTGTCTTTGGTGGTGCCGTTTCTGGCAATCCCGGCCTTAGAAGGTTGCCAACTGCGCGAAGTTGCACTCCATAGTATAGAGTATTGGCCGATTCCTCTAGCATGGAGTCCATACTAGAGGGTTTGGCCAGCCAATAGCACCTTCTTCCGCCTCATCCGGGTAGCTATGGAATGTGCCTTTAGCTGGGATGATGAGTGACGTGTGGCTGACCCTTCCTGCTGGGACCGTCTCAGCGTGAGCTGCTGTGCAAGTTGCACAATGCAACATTGATCCAAGCGGCAACGAGGTGAACCTTCTTATTCTCGAGTCCGGGTCCAGTGTGATCGGGGACGACTCGGCCAATGATCTTGATGATAATGATAAAGTCACTTGGTGGCGTCCACGGCCGTAACGACCGTCTCGGGGTTAGCAACTTCCTGCAAGAATGTCTCGCCATATTTGGAAAGAGAATCAGCAACCGATCGTCCATCCGAGGTATACCATGTACTATCGATTTCAAGTCGCCACAATCCGCAATCATTTCAAATTGTCACATCTAAGGAGCCCGCGGAGCAATTCTTGGATAGCCGTATATGACTCCACCGCGACTTGAGTGACTTTGCATTCTGGTGGCTCATAGGCCATCAAGAGTAGTTGTGGTAAAGACGCTATGGAGTCCCCCGAGCAGTCGGGGGAAATGGGTTTGCAACCCGGACGCAAGCCCTAAAGGAAGACTGGTGGCCTATCATCGTCGACTTACTGGAAGACTTGTAAGGAACTATACCCTCTCGATCTCAACTAGTGTCAACTGTTCGTTATTGTTCGGTGACTTTCACTGTGTTACTTTGGCGTTGGTTTCAGTGGGAGAAATTTAAATTGCGATGTTTGTGATGAAAAATTAGATTATCAAATGCTGTAGCAAAATGCCGTCAGTTCACGAGCCTACAAGAGATGGGCCAATGGCAAGACTTAGCCTCACGTCCCGTGTACTCGGTGTAGTGCTCTGGGTTGGCGTCACCGTCCTCGGCATTTACTGGTTTTACCCAAAAACTGGCCGCCGGACCACACCAAAGGATGCTGATCACCTGGTAAAGATCCACAATATCTGCGAAGGCGTGTTCTTGCTGGCCTTGGGAGCATACAGTACTTACGAGTAAGTCAAGGTCCTTCCTTGAGAAGGACAGGAACAGTTGCACGAGGGGGTTGTTCTCTCAGAACTCTGCGTAGGTTGAAGTCTCATGAAGGTTCATCAGCTTGGCATCAGTTCAAACACGATTCTCTCAGATTGTGTCTGTGAGTCTACAGTTGGTCATGAGACTTCGTTGCAATTTCTAGATATGTTATTATCGGAGGTTACATTATAGGTGGCCATCGCCACTCGGAGACTTTCGAATCAATAGCAATGTGGCTAGGAATAGTAAGCCTTCTACGGAGCGTATTTTCTCGTAGATGAACTCGGAATAGATAAATTCGAAGTTTCGGGTAATACACTTCCAAATAAGCATGAATGTGACATAACACGCGACATGATATGCAATGATAGACAATTTGAAATACTAGAGACATTTAGCATTCCACGTTTTATGCTGAAACTTCAACAAGGCTTAGATATAGTCATAAAGCATTAAACACCAAAATGAAACGGTGACATTATTGAACGTTACTCGTCTACTTCAATTAGTTGGTACGAAATAGGAAACTTTCGAATTTTCCTGAGAAGAAAAAAGAACACTTCTCATGGTGGTCTCAAACCGATGATTCTCTTGTCAGCCCGGTTTCATCATTGCTGCTTTCTACTTGAATTACCACACTCGAAACACGTGGGTCTGGAGACAAGCTAGGCTTGTCCATGAAGAGTCGGGCTTGAAGGCCGCACTCGCAAGATTAATGCTGCTTGGTATCCGTGGAGTATACCACTAGGATGTCGCGTCGACATCGAAGATGGGAAAAGTGCGGTCTTCAAGCTCTAAGTGCTCATATGCTAAAAGTACCAAACATACCAAACTGCTCAAAGTTTTGGTTGCTCATGAGGAGTGGGAAGAAGCCATCGCTACTGTAGACAAGTTAGGAGCATTCATCAATGGGGGACAAAAGTGCCGCTTACGGGCAGAGGTTCACGAGGGGGGCCTTACTTGAACGAGTAGCCCGAAATTTCGTGTCTCTCAGATGTAATATCTGCCAGATAGAATAAATTACCGGAGAACACGGTGTGTTGTAGAGGTCCATCGCTGGGGTTAAACGACTCATGAATGAATCATGTGGAAGGTGTTACGAAGAACACCTTGTCGTCAAGTTCTCACATCAGCCCGGGCTGAATGATGTGGTTAATTATACGACTCCCACAACGAGAATCTCGTTACTGGTCGGAACACGACAGGGCCATCTGGAAGGAATCAGGTAGCTTTAAATGAGAGACTTTTCCAAACGACATGCTATGGATCAGCTGGGAGCAATGCCTCCGAAACATAGTGCATTATCCAGGATAACGAGAATGAGATCAGAATCGTTTCATCGACTAACTCGACCAATCATTGGTAACCAGTGGGACTCGAAAATGCGACCTCACGAGCACACGTGTGCTCGAGAGTTCCTTGACAAGGTTCAAGACATAATGAAGTCATGATATTCTTATGTATGATATAATCATGGAGCTTTAACATGAGACTGAATCTTTGTTCCCGATGTACTGTCAACACAGGCTTGCCCACTTATCGCAATTCAACTGGCCCAGCTTCCCAAATAGTCCAGCTCCATGGCCAGTCATGGCTGTAGAGGAGGACATCGAGCCATACGTGGAGGTTGAAGTGGGACTTGAATTCCCAGATATCCGACTTATGATCAACGGTGTTTCCGAAGATGTCCAGAGATATACCGGCTCCGACAACTACCGCCGAGTAATCAATGCCAAGCTCACCATATGCTTCGACATCACCATTGTCCGAAGCATTGACTGCAACTTGACCAGAGAGTGTGACTCTCAACGCAGGGACGATAGGAACTTTGACTACGACCGCGACCGACATCGCTATTTTCCCTTCGTAAGTGCCATTCCCACCGCTTCCTGCACCAGTAAGACATACTTGAATGTGCAAGCCTGCGAAGTCAATATCAGAACCCCAAACTAAGGCGCATCCAGCAGCTTCGAAAGCAAAAAGTAGGACCTCTGTCTCCGGCTGCTTCAAATGGACTGTGACATTGAGGTGAGCTCTATTTTCATTAATTTCTTCATCGGCATAAGCCATATATAGGTCGAGACCCAGTTGCGTGTCGTTAGAGCTATAACCAACATAGAGACAGAATTTACTGACCGACTTGGTCTTACCGGTCCTGCAAGCCGACGGTAATTGGAACTCCTTCTTATCATCCTTCTCCTGTAGAGGAGAGTGATACTTGTACAGAAAGAACTCATGTGCAGCTGTGCCATTGGAGATACGAAAATAATCAATCGGTGCCACCGACTTATCTCCACGAATATGAGTCTCGTTCGACCTCCAGAAGTGGTCCTTCCCATCGTTGAAGAATAGACGAGCCTTTTCGGTAACCAAGCGGGTCTTGATGAACTCAACATCTAGTTGTGGCGCCTCCTCTCTCGCTGGTGCCTGATTGTGGCTCTGGACGATATCATACGCCGAGTAAATATCCTTCATGGCAACGTCCAAGGTATATGCATCGTCGAGCTCTTCCCAATGAGTGACCTCGGACTCGAGATATACTTTATCTTTCTCGAAGGTGTTAATACCCAAGAGCTTCACCATCTGCTTCTGATCCTTGTCTAGATAGAGAACCCAAGCGTTACTGATCACACCAGTCTGAGCGAGGGCAGTGAAATTGAGACCCGATTTGGGATCCACACCTTCTACGCCACTTCTGACCCATTTGTTCAGCTTCTGTTCACCTTCATCTACCAAACCTTTATAGACCCAACCATCATCCTCGAGCGTACGATTGGCATTGAGCCTGCGAGAATTGGGCATATCATCCTTTTTCCTGGTTCCCTGCTCTATGAGGAATGACTGTTTATTAAAGAGTTGAGAGGTGCTGAAGTGCGTGTCGTTCTGGCTCATGAGGAGATACAGATACGGGTGACTTGGCGCTGCTTGAACCACTGCTTGACCGTCCTTGGCGATGAAGATGTCTCGATGAACGGTGAACGACTTGTTATCATCCATACCAGGTAGGACCAGCCCTTCAGTCTCCATAGCCTTGGAGATGTGACATCCCATTGGGTTCCCTTTGACGTCCCTCAAGTCAAGATTACAGAAATGTGTTGTCTTCATCTGCATGCGAATGTTGCCTATCTTGAAGACGCATACCACACCACGCATGAATAGGGCGACGAGGAGGATGTTCATTATCGAGATGGTGAACGGAGCCATAAAATTACTGTGATACCCGAATAAGTAATTCCAGTCAACTCGACGCTCATAAAAGAGTCAGGCAGAAAACCAATGATGTTAGGAGGCTTTTGGTCAGCTATGAAATGAGCGTAACGATCATGCTCATCGTGACGCGCATGGCCAGGCTCTACGGAAGCGCAGCCATTCACGTGACAGCCGCAATAGCGTGCAATCGACTGGATGATCCTTTAGATTGTGATAGATGGAAGTGCTTAGCACTCAGTGCTACAATGAACTGTGAGCGTTGAGTAGGTGGCAGTAGAGGAGCCTGTCGAGGAGTACTTTGCATGTGGAGTATCCTTATGAAAGCCAGACTCACTTCCGCCAAATGAAAGAGAGAAAAACTAGCAGTGACAACGTCACCGTGACGTACAACTTCACCGTCTCGATTTCAAACTCAATGAAGGGAAGCACAAATTCGGTGATTAGATCTATCGTAGCTCACCATTGGGATGAGTGTGCCAAGTGGGATTTTTAACACTGGTTGTCTGATATCATCTGATGATAATCACCAGGTGATGTGTGCTCAACGAGCAAGCTCAACCACGCGTGCCATGAAGTTGCACCCTGGAAACGCGTGATTCACGCGTTTCACGAGTGATTCAGAATCAGTTATAAACAATCAGAATAATTCACGTTTTGTGGTAAAACTGTCGCCTTATATTTACGTCGTAAATATAACGCTTCTCAAACACTACGGGTGGAACCTCTACGCGTAGTGTTCCATGCGTAAAAACCATGTAGGGACACCATTTCGATCTATACCGCGCGTGTGTGTCACGCGAATATTGAACCAGCCAACCGAATACGCCATCATCAAACCCTTTGGAAGGGTCCCTTTTGGACCGAGACGTTCATCTTGCGGGGATGAGATGGCGAAAGTTAAGCCGGGGTATGGCTGTGGTTGTGGCTAGCTGCTAGCCACTAGCAGCAGAGACATGCTGACAGTCTCAGAAAGAGCTGGCCGTACTAAATGATTAAGCCTCGCTATTTCCTCGTTTAGAAGTGATAGGCCGTGAGAAGGTCTTTTGTGTAGAGGATTCTTTACTAATATTTGTAACGTCTCATGTGATAAACGCAGAGACTCTGCGTTTATCGCATAAGACTCTGCGGCAGAGTTGGACCTTGGGGGAGGGAGCTCCATATTGAAGCCCTATCCTACAACTGGCTCGGGAGTGAATTCCGTGTGAACATGAGCTTGTGACCGAGAGGCATCCTCAGCATCGATGTCTGATGTCAACGACTATGAATACTCAGCGATGTTCATCGTCTCGACTTCAGGAGTGTCCATCATCTGGTTGGGTTGGTGAGTCGATTGGTGACTGAAAAGCAGGTTGGGGCTCTGCTCACATCCTCCCTATAAGGATATTAGGCACTCGCCGTTCCTTGTGCTAACGAAATAGGCTCATTGAAAAAAGGCTCTCCATCAAGTGAGCTCTTCAAGTATGTAATCATCATGAATGATTCATGTGTTGCTAGTTGTGTTGTGAGCATCCCCTGAGATGCTACTGTGCGCTACTGGCACAGTGCTACACAGAAGCGGCATTTCAGGGGATGCTCACAGTGTGTGGTGACCACACAGTAGTTGGCTATGAATTTCCTTTGGCATTTGACGATCAAATGCCAAAGGAAATTCATATGATCAAATTTTGATCATAGACAATAATTTATAGTCCTGTTCATCACGACAATTATAATCGAACTTTTAATTCTTGACGATGTATACCCGCTTCATCGGATGAAGTCTATAGTACAGAAATTCGGACGGACACTCGATGCAGACTAGCGCACCCTCATCCGAATGCTGTGAATAATGGACAAGAATGAGCTCTGACTGGTATGAGAGCGCTCAGCATGCTTACGCGACCGTTGTGGCTCACGTAAGTCTTCCGTGGGCCACCGTTGGAAGAGGCTACGTCTATGTGACTCAGCAGGGCGTGGGGCATAAGAAGATGCTATACCGCATAATAGAAGATGACCGACGAGGCTCATATTGACAACCCAAGAACATCACCAAGATCACCACTGATTTGTTGGTATCATACCAGCCCTGTGATATGACAAACGCAATTCTAGGAAATCGGACATGGAATCCCTGCCTGAGTCCGGTGTAATACAATCCGGCAATCGCAACTTTTTGCTAATATTGCGGATTTGCCAAATGCTATAATTTCTGACAGTCTCACTTTTTTGCTCTTTTGTATGTGCTGCTTTCTCAGTTACAAAGTAGCAACCACATTTACAACCTAGCAATTCCTGGTATAGGTTTTAGCAACCAAATGTTGAAAGTAGCAAATCGAAAAGTGTCTTCCAGCAAGTCGCTCTTTTTTGCTCTTTTTTTGCTGCATTGTATATTTCCCCGGAATGTTTTACACTCTGGCACTTTTGTCCAAGTGTGCTTCGCCCGCACGTTTTCGTTATTTTGGCAAGTTTTGCTCATTTGCTGTATGATATGTTTTGCGTTGTAATTATGTAGTCTGGCACCTTTTAAGGTTTGCTATTGTGTGACGTTCCTGCATGAAATATACAGATTGGCAGTTGCGGGTATGTGACAACGCTGCGCTACTTTTATGTTTCGGCTATTTGCTCTCTTGTAACTTACGCCCTGCGGGAATACATACTAGCGTTTTGCTCATTCGCTCAAACTCCGTCTCTGTTAGCGTTATTAGCAAACTTGCCCTTCTGTGTTATTCGTACAAGTAATATACAATCGAGCAAACATAGTTATGGGATAGCATTTCTCGTTCGATTACGGTATGGCGCCTCATATCCATTTTGGTGCATGTTCATGTCCTGTGCATTTAC
>NW_003213889.1:649182-652138 GCF_000006405.1 Perkinsus marinus ATCC 50983 | reverse complement strand
ACATCCAAATTATCTCTACCAATCACCGAGACAGCTACTTGTAGCAGCTACAACAGCTGAGCACCACTGAGGTGCCTACCTTACTGCGAGTGCGTACATGGTCGCTAGTCTCCAGTGATGGGAGAAACTACTTCGATTCCTCACGCTCGTCCTCTTTCGACCGCTCGTGCTGCAATTCTTTTGCCGCGTGGCTCTCATACTCCTCCACCAATAAAATAGCATTGTTGTTAGGCGAGAACTTTCGCACTTTCTCCTCACATCTGGTACCTCGGGAGAACTTGTTCAGCGTCGGGTAGATGCGGAGTGCTAGCTTAGCACTGCTAAGCCAGCCTGCATCTTTCCTCGATAATTTCGATGTTCGCGAGGGGCATCTTTCTGCAATGACCAGTATTTGCTCAGACTACGGAAGAGCATATTGGTTCGCATGCAATAGGCCACGTAGGGATCAGGATGTGTGTATGAAAGCCACGACATCTCGCATGGGCACCACTTGGGTGCCTGCAATACAGCACTGCACTGCAAATGAGTGATCCATGCTGATCCAAATAAGTGATCTCGGATCACTCAGTACGAGTGATTCCGCCCAATACGAACTACCATGTAAACACAAATCCTCTCCCTCGTCCTTCTGTGACCATGTGCGAACTGCAATGATGTGGAAAATATGAAAATCCAACGAACCCTTAACGAATGTAAGTCTTTACTAACGACCTACTACCACTTACAATAGTCCATCCATCATTCTCCCAGTGCTGCAACTATACTTATCTATAGCGACAGAACCAAAGAACTTTGCAAAATAGTCACCACTCAGAGACTTCGAAACTATAATGCAATGCTCAACACAATCACCAACAACCCACCAAGGTTCGACTCTCGCGTGCGAAATTTCAATTTCTTCCTCCGATTGTAGAACAGCAAAAAGTTGCTCCATTGCGGGGTTGTCCATTTGCAAAGCGACAAATTGCTCCTCTGAAAAGTAGCAATTTGCTCAATAGTGGAAGGAGCAATTTATCGGTTTGCCCCTTCTTTGAGCAAAATTGCTCAATTTTGTTACATAGTAGCACTTCACATAGCGGCAACGTTTATATATTCTAGCAATTTTCTGAAATATAAACAAGCAAACGATATTCATTCGAGCAGTTTCTGTTATACAAAACGGCAAATTTGCGTATTTGTAAAGTGAATTTTGCTACTTTGCTCTTCTGTATATCAGCCATAGCGTTTTTACACACTAGCACAACAGCAAAAGCCGCAGGGAATATACATTCCAGCTAATTAGCACTTTTTTGCTATTTGCTCCTTTGCTATTTTGTAACTGAGCCCCTGAGTCTGCCTCCAGTAAACTAGAAAGCCTCCCTCAGCACCCCCGCGGGATGGCTGTAGAACAGCCGCTGTACTTTCACCATCGTCAGCCGCACGTGTCTTACCAAGAATGGTTCTCCGAATGCCTCCCCAATGGGGATCCCCATCTTTCCCTCTTCTCTCGTCAATCGCTCCCTTCGATGCCCCGATTCAGCTTCAACTCCGGCTCCACTGCTGGTCTTTCTAGTGACGCCGCCAGTGCCGACATCGTTCCGCGTAGACTAGCTTGTGCCCTTGCCCGTCGTCCTCACATTGTTGATATGGAATTCCGGTCCGGAGTTTCCGGATGCTACCGCCAGAGCTGACCGTCAGCTGCTGACGAGAGGAAGCTAGCTGTATCCTCGAGCGCGGGATCATTCAAGATCAGAAACAACTGTGAAGAGGCAAACGTGGGAGTCCCACGGTGGGACCGAAACTCGTGACGAGTTACTCGTTCGCCTGGCTTATCTGGGCGGTCCTTGGTGGCCACAATCTCGATATGACGATCGAGCATCATGCTCTGAGCATGCCCAGGGTTATTTGTACATACATCTTTTCCCGTGCAAGTTTGACAAAAATGCAGCAGCAATGTCCAAAATTAACAAAGTGTATTCATGTTTGAGACAAGCAGACAAAATCGAGTGCAGGTCTGGCAATAGAGATCCAATTTCGACACATCCGTGATTCATTGTTGGCGGGATCGACACTATATGATCCAAGAACGACAGTACGCTCCTAACTTTGACAATACGGAAAGTTGTTCGGTGGACTTACGGCTTACGAACGCTGCATGGCCTAGGGCATTTCGCACACGCGGAGCGGAGCGCAAGAACGTGTTAATGGTAGAAGTTAAATGTAGGAGAAAAGCGAGCTCTGACATGACATGAGATAGCTAAGGAATCTCTACTGAGACTATCTTGGCGATAGTCAAGTTTCGTTGCGAGACGCTTTGTAGAAGAATTAAGTTGGTGTAAAAGTATACCGACGAGCAGACAACCACATGGCGTCGCAAAAACGAAGGTTTTTCCCTATCTTTCGGTTCTCAAGACCACGTATCACCGTGAAATCGTGTCAACATGCGGGAAGTGTTACGAAATACATCTTGTCTCCAAGACTTGAAGAAAGTTCTTACATAGGTGATCAGCTTGGGATGGATTATACGGTTTGTTATGCGACTCTCCTCACTGGTAAGAATGCAACAGGACAACGAAGGAGCCAGTAAACTTATAGTCCGAGATTTCCTGAACGACATGCCATGGGTCAGCTTCAAGCTAGTCCATCAGCTAGCGCAATAAAAATGAATTCGGAATCGGCTCATCGACAGACTCGACCAATGTGACTCAAATATGTGACATCTCGAGCGTACGTATGCTCGAAAATTCCTTATCAAGATAAAAGACATAACTAAAAAACTATGACATTCTCATATATGAGATAATCATGGAGCTGCAACATAGGACTAAACCTTTGTCCCCGATATACCGTCAACACAGGCTTGCCCACTTATCGCAATTTAACTGGACCAGCTTCCCAAATAGTCCAGCTCCATGGCCAGGTATGGCTATAGACCAGAACATTGACCCATACGTGGAGGTTGAAGTGGGATTTGAAT
>NW_003213889.1:644565-649082 GCF_000006405.1 Perkinsus marinus ATCC 50983 | reverse complement strand
GGGAAGCACAAATTCGCTGAATAGATCTATCGTAGCTCACCGTGAAATGAGTGTACCGAGTGGGACGTCTCAACTTTGGTTGTCTGATATCATCTGATGATAATCACCAGGTGATGTGTGCTCGACAAGCAAGCTCAACCTCTCGTGCTATGAAAATGCACCCGTGAAGCGCGTGATTCACGCGTTTCACGAGTGCATGATTCAGAATCAGTCATTGTTTCATGCGTAAAAAACAATGTGTTATGCAGTGACACCATTTCGCTCTATACCGCGCGTGTGCGTCACGCGAGTTATTCGCGGCGAATATTACACCAGTCAATGTCAATATTAATAATGGCAATATTGCACCAGTCAACCGAATACGTCATCATAAAACCCTTTTAAAGGGTCCCTTTTAGACCTAGACGTTCATCCTGCGAGGAAGAGATGGCAAGAGTCAAGTCGGGATTTAGCTGTGGTTGTGGCTAGCTGGTTGCGGCACTAGCAGCAGAGAGATGCCGACAGTCTCAGAGAGAGCTGGCCGTACTAAATAGTTACGCCTCGCTATTTCCTCGTTTAGAAGTGATATGCCGCGTGTCTTGTGTAGAGGATTCTTCACTAATATTTGTAACGTCTCATGTGATAAACGCAGAGACTCTGCGTTTATCGCATGAAACTCTGCGGTAGAGCTGGACCTTGGGGATCCGCTTATAGGGGAGGGAGCTTCATATTGAAGCCCTATCGTACAACTGGCTCGGGAGTGAACTCCGTGTGAACATGAGCTTGTGACCGAAATAGGCTCATTGAAAAAAGGCTTTCCATCAAGTGAGCTCTTCAATTATGTAATCATCATGAATGATTCATGTGTTGCTAGTTGTGTTGTGAGCATCCCCTGAAATGCTACCGTGTGCTACTGGAACAGTGCCACACAGAAGCGGCATTCCAGGGGATGCTCACGGTGTGTGGTGACTACACAGTAGTTGACCATGAATTCCCTTTGGCATTTGATTAACCGGAGTTTACGAAGTAGACAAGGTTAGTTGTCAGCCACACAGCGCACACAATCGCAGTGCGCGCAAGCTTTTCACATGATAAGAAAGGGTGGCAACTATAACGGATCGTATACCGTGTTTCAATGTGTACAAAATGATGAAACTTGACTCTCACAGTGAGTGACGCATCGTCAACTTTTGGCCCACCCTCCTCTCCTGGGTTGGATCTCGTGGATTGCCCAAGAACATGCGTTGTACGGGAAGCATTCATGCTTTGGGCAGTCTCTCGTGATCTGATGTAAACAGTAAGATCCACAAATGCTGTGAATCGCAAAACTTATTCGCATTCCGACCGACGTACAGGTTTCGGGTTCGGAGTTTTTGTGGCCACGGGTTTGTGTTCTCCTACTGGATTATCGCTGTGCTGTTCGCGATCAATCCTGGATGGGAGACTTACTGTAAATGAGGTTGTTAAACTGAAGACAATAATTTACAGTCCTGTTCATCACGACAATTATAATCGAACTTTCAATTCTTGACGAAGTACATATCACGACTTGGAAATGAGTCTGTCCATGTTGATCATGTCTATGAGAATTGCTAGTGAAGAAATATCTCACTTTTCACCTTACGAAATCTGCACAAGATCCACAGCAAGATCACGGGCTGTCATTGACAGCCTGCCAAGACAAAAGATGGGAGAGAGGTGGACCGTAGTCACTCTGAGATATGCGCAACGGGGCTAGCCTAGCGGCGCCGAATCTCACCGTTTGCCTTGGTAATACCAAGTCAAACGGCCAACTTGGTATTCATACGCACCCAATGTTCATGTAAATGTTCCGGGAACTGTCGAATGAGTAAACTCTGAACGCTCCATGACAATGAGCAGCAACTGACTCATATAGAGTTGATCGAGACGTAGAATATGTTTTGCTCAGTATGATATTGTCGCTATTCCTAGTTGCATTTGCCCCGGCCGATGATGGCAGTTCGGAAATATGCGGGTCTCAGCAGTGCTGAGTCAGTATGCAATATACCAGAATATGTACTACATATTATGTAGCTCATTAGGAGAGGCTTATAGCGCAATACCGGAACAATACTATTGGATCACACAGCGTGTCATGGACAAACTTATTTCATAAACACTTGGGACATCAGCCCTTAGTAAGGGCCCCTTACATTTAATTCCGAGAGTTCAAAGTATGCTCGATGGTTTCAATTTCCACATTCAGGCTGAATGTGGAAATGATTCAGCGAAAGAGCCCTTCGCAATTCGTGCTATTCGAGTCCTTTTGAATACCACGAATTGCGCGTGAAAAGCTTGATTGCTGGTGATTAGTTCCCCCTATTGTTCAGCGGTTCATATAAATTAGTTCTGGTCAAGTGATTCGTCCAGTCTCAAGTGCAAGCAGAAGCGCATCATGGAAGTCTTGTTGGCCAAGCTTTATAACAGTTACGGAAATACTCTTCGGGAACTTCCCTTCCTAATAGAAAGGTAGACCTGGTATAGACAGAAGTGAACAGGTTTATCCGAACTTGTTAGTCTACCGACTCTGTTCCCATTTCGTCTTTCCGCATTCATGATTCCAGTGTCACCGTGATAAGTGTCCTTCGATATCTGCGACTACAACACGAACCCTCCGTCCCTCTAGAACAACCTTCATAAAAGCAGCTTCATTGTCCATGCGAGAGTGGCGCGAATACCACAATAAGGTGCCTACCCATGTTCACCGGCATTGAGGCGCTCTAGTAACGGCCGAGTGGTGCATTCAGTCGATGATCTCGACGCTGACAAGAATTGGAAAACTCTCATTACTGGCCTCAGCAGGGTCGCACTTCTTGTTGTTGGTACTGCCGAACTGTCACGAAAACGAATGACGGAACCATCGAAGATGGCTCCCCGCGCTCCTGCCGGCGTTGAAACACGGGAGTATTGCTGATAGCTGAAATCAACTTTATCGAGGCGATCGACGTCGACATCGTAGCATCCGCTGTTCCCTCGACGATGTACGATGTTATGCCACTCTATCTTTTCAATGCCTTCTGGCATCCATATCACTTTGTGCAAGTTCCAGCTCTTTCGAACACCAATCACACGCCCTGTCGTGGCATCCGTAAACTCGATCGTGCAAACAAGCTCGAATTCTGTGGAGCCTTTATGGCCCTCCTCAGCTAGCAGCCCCGATTCTTCAAGGTCGAAGTGTTGTTCCGCCGCTTGATGCGGACGTTGTCTATCCTTCCGCTTCGTGAGTCTACCCGGCTTCACTTTTCCCCTTGCTCCTCGTGGAGTATCAATTCTCGTATCGACCCGCTTATAAGGGACGGTAACAGCAACCTCAACAGGGAGGCTCATGAATTCTAGCGGGATGGAAGTCGAGATATCGCTGATCTCCTCAACACTCGGACACACCCATCCGTCCGTGTTACTGGGATGATGCTCTACCAGAAAACAGCGGATGTTGACTCCGAAAAAATGACGATGGAATACATTAACCAACCGGAAGCAGAGCTGAACAGTACTCTCTTCCACGCGTAATGGGAAGGACGTTATACAATCATCACAATACGAAGTATCGCTCCTCTGAGAATTTCCACTGTAGTGCAGAGAGCGGTTAGAATCTTCACTGATGAAAGAGTCCTCCAGTCGATGCCTCTGGCGGTGACGGTGGTAGTGGTGACGGTTGTGATGATATTCAACACAGGGAATGGCGTAGAGCACTGTTGAGAATGCACAGGAGAGTTCGTGCCGATTCCCAAGTGTAAATTTGGCGAAAACTACGCCGCTGAGACCAGTGTGACACATAACTCCGGTGATAGCCATGCAAGTGACCCAAGAATGTGTAGAAAAGCATATAGGATGCATGATACCGTACCCAATAGTGAAAATAGTCTGAAAAATAGAGTCTGCAACAGGACGAAGAGACAGCGACTACACCGTACCTCAACAGTAAAGAAGAAAGCGTCAAACCATCCATGCGCTTCCTCAACGCACGACATGTCCGGATCGGTGAGATAGAGCGCGGTGGCAAAGATGCAGATGAGCAACATATAGCAGCAGATGCAATCTGATAAGCAAAAGAAGTGCTCCGGACTGTAAGTCCAAGGTATGAACTCACAAAACCAGAGTCTTCGCCATGGCATTCGAATTAGAGCGGGAAAGAGATCGAACTTCCAAGTGAGCCAAAGCCTGGCTGCTGCTGACAGTCTCAAATCGACATTATACACTCCTTGTTTGGAGACGATGGACTTTCCCGTTGCCGAGGAGAACAATCTGAAATCGAGAGTCAAAGAGCAACAATGAATGTTCAAAGCTTTTACTCGTTGTAGGTTTCTCTAATATTGTTGTTTTTGTCACCTAATGGGATCAGCATGAGAGTAAGTTAAAAAGATGGGTTGTCCCTACTGGTTTCATTGACTGCGTCAATGAAACCTCCAGAAGCAGCAGGTCCAATATGAGCGAAGTCTTCGAGAAGATACTCCCCACAGTGGACGGCGAACGCTGATCGTGTCTAAGCAGCGGGTATAGTCTGGAGCATCGTACGT
>NW_003213889.1:641998-644465 GCF_000006405.1 Perkinsus marinus ATCC 50983 | reverse complement strand
GACTTCAGGAGTGTCCATCATCTGGTTTTGGTGGTGAGTCGATTGGTGACTGAAAAGCAGGTGGGGGCTCTGCTCACATCCTCCCCTATAAGGATATTAGGCACTCGCCGTTCCTTGTGCTAACGAAATAGGCTCATTGAAAAAAAGGCTCTCCATCAAGTGAGCTCTTCAAGTATGTAATCATCATGAATGATTCATGTGTTGCTAGCTGTGTTGTGAGCATCCCCTGAGATGCTACTGTGCGCTACTGGCACAGTGCTACACAGAAGCGGCATTTCAGGGGATGCTCACAGTGTGTGGTGACCACACAGTAGTTGGCTATGAATTTCCTTTGGCATTTGACGATCAAATGCCAAAGGAAATTCATATGATCAAATTTTGATCATAGACAATAATTTATAGTCCTGTTCATCACGACAATTATAATCGAACTTTTAATTCTTGACGATGTATACCCGCTTCATCGGATGAAGTCTATAGTACAGAAATTCGGACGGACACTCGATGCAGACTAGCGCACCCTCACCCGAATGCTGTGAATAATGGACAAGAATGAGCTCTGACTGGTATGAGAGCGCTCAGCATGCTTACGCGACCGTTGTGGCTCACGGAAGTCTTCCGTGGGCCACTGTTGGAAGAGGCTACGTCTATGTGACTCCGCAGGGCGTGGGACATAAGAAGATGCTATACCGCATAATAGAAGATGACTGACGAGGCTCATATTGACAACCCAAGAACATCACCAAGATCACCACTGATTTGTTGGTATCATACCAGCCCTGTGATATGACAAACGCAATTCTAGGAAATCGGACATGGAATCCCTGCCTGAGTCTGCCTCCAGTAAACTAGAAAGCCTCCCTCAGCACCCCCGCGGGATGGCTGTAGAACAGCCGCTGTACTTTCACCATCGTCAGCCGCACGTGTCTTACCAAGAATGGTTCTCCGAATGCCTCCCCAATGGGGAATCCCCATCTTTCCCTCTTCTCTCGTCAATCGCTCCCTTCGATGTCCCGATTCAGCTTCAACTCCGGCTCCACTGCTGGTCTCTCCATTGACGCCGCCAGTGCCGACATCGTTCCGCGTAGACTAGCTTGTGCCCTTGCCTGTCGTCCTCACATTATTGATATGGAATTCCGGTCCGGAGTTTCCGGATGCTACCGCCAGAGCTGACGAGAGGAAGCTAGCTGTATCCTCGAGCGCGGCATCATTCAAGGTCAGAAACAACTGTGAAGAGACAAACGTGGGAGTCCCACGGTGGGACCGAAACTCGTGACGAGCTACTCGTTCGCCTGGCTTATCTGGGCGGTCCTCGGTGGCCGCAATCTCGATACGACGATCGAGCATCATGCTCTGAGCATGCCTAGGGTTATTTGTACATACATCCTTTCCCGTGCAAGTTTGACAAATATGCAGCAGCAATATCCAAAATTAACAGAGTGTATTCATGTTTGAGACAAGCAGACAAAATCGAGTGCAGGTCTGGCAATAGAGATCCAATTTCGACACATCCGTGATTCATTGTTGGCGGGATCGACACTATATGATCCAAGAACCACAGTACGCTCCTAACTTTGACAATACGTAAAGTTGTTCGGTGGACTTACGGCTTACGAACGCTGCATGGCCTAGGGCATTTCGCACACGCGGAGCGGAGCGCAAGAACGTGTTAATGGTAGAAGTTAAATGTAGGAGAAAAGCGAGCTCTGACATGACATGAGATAGCTAAGGAATCTCTACTGAGACTATCTTGGCGATAGTCAAGTTTCGTTGCGAGACGCTTTGTAGAAGAATTAAGATGGCGTAAAAGTATACCGACGAACAGACAACCACATGGCGTCGCAAAAACGAAGGTTTCTCCCTAGCTTTCGGTTCTCAAGACCACGTATCGCCGTGAAATCGTGTCAACATGCGAGAAGTGTTACGAAATACATCTTGTCTCCAAGACTTGAAGAAAGTTCTTACATAGGTGATCAGCTTGGGATGGATTATACGGTTTGTTATGCGACTCTCCTCACTGGTAAGAATGCAACAGGACAACGAAGGAGCCAGTAAACTTATAGTCCGAGATTTCCTGAACGACATGTCATGGATCAGCTTCAAGCTAGTCCATCAGCTAGCGCAATAAAAATGAATTCGGAATCGGCTCATCGACAGACTCGACCAATGTGACTCAAATATGTGACATCTCGAGCGTACGTATGCTCGAAAATTCTTTATCAAGATAAAAGACATAACTGAAAAACTATGACATTCTCATATATGAGATAATCATGGAGCTGCAACATAGCACTAAACCTTTGTCCCCGATATACCGTCAACACAGGCTTGCCCACTTATCGCAATTTAACTGGACCAGCTTCCCAAATAGTCCAGCTCCATGGCCAGGTATGGCTATAGACCAGAACATTGACCCATACGTGGAGGTGAAGTGGGATTTGATTCCCAAACATCCGGTTTGTGATCA
>NW_003213889.1:638137-641898 GCF_000006405.1 Perkinsus marinus ATCC 50983 | reverse complement strand
TCGATGCCTCTGGCGGTGACGGTGGTAGTGGTGACGGTTGTGATGATATTCAACACAGGGAATGGCGTAGAGCACTGTTGAGAATGCACAGGAGAGTTCGTGCCGATTCCCAAGTGTAAATTTGGCGAAAACTACGCCGCTGAGACCAGTGTGACACATAACTCCGGTGATAGCCATGCAAGTGACCCAAGAATGTGTAGAAAAGCATATAGGATGCATGATACCGTACCCAATAGTGAAAATAGTCTGAAAAATAGAGTCTGCAACAGGACGAAGAGACAGCGACTACACCGTACCTCAACAGTAAAGAAGAAAGCGTCAAACCATCCATGCGCTTCCTCAACGCACGACATGTCCGGATCGGTGAGATAGAGCGCGGTGGCAAAGATGCAGATGAGCAACATATAGCAGCAGATGCAATCTGATAAGCAAAAGAAGTGCTCCGGACTGTAAGTCCAAGGTATGAACTCACAAAACCAGAGTCTTCGCCATGGCATTCGAATTAGAGCGGGAAAGAGATCGAACTTCCAAGTGAGCCAAAGCCTGGCTGCTGCTGACAGTCTCAAATCGACATTATACACTCCTTGTTTGGAGACGATGGACTTTCCCGTTGCCGAGGAGAACAATCTGAAATCGAGAGTCAAAGAGCAACAATGAATGTTCAAAGCTTTTACTCGTTGTAGGTTTCTCTAATATTGTTGTTTTTGTCACCTGATGGGATCAGCATGAGAGTAAGTTAAAAAGATGGGTTGTCCCTACTGGTTTCATTGACTGCGTTAATGAAACCTCCAGAAGCAGCAGGGTCCAATATGAGCGAAGGTCTTCGAGAAGAATAACTCCCCACAGTGGAACGGCGAAACGCTGATCGTGTCCTAAGGCAGCGGGTATAGTCTGGAGCATCGTACGTTGGTCCCACTCATTATGGGGGTCAGCCATCGTGACACAATCGAGTTCTCCAGCGAGTCCGTTCGACACTGGAGGGTCTTTCGATCCGAGATGTGTGTCGTGGTCAATCTGCAACGGGATCGATGGAGTGACGTCGGACGCTCGTTCGGATACGGAGGTGCTCGGTCGGAGTTCCGGTATGTCCGGTCGTGGCTGCATCGAGTAAAAATGCTCTGTGATATGTCAGTAAGTCGTGATAGCTGATAAGCCTCACCAATACAATTTGATCAGACCGTAAATGACAGTGTGTAATTGACCAACACAACAGCGTCGTGTTCTGGAAAGACTACGAGGTCGAAAACCGAGACAATAAGGTGCACATTGACAAGGAGAGTGCATATCTGCTTGAGAAGGAGAATGAAACTGCGGCATAGTCAAAGGACATAATACTCGACCGGACCAGCAATTGCTGTGTATGATGGGGATAATTATCGATGTAAGGATATAAACAACGAGGAAGAACGTGCTGAGTTTAATAAAGATAAGTATATATTCAATTCACATCACGCTATCGACCAGTCTTGACCGAAGCTCAAGCCATCGAGCACGCCACGAATGAATTATTTTTTTGGTGTTGCTGGTAACGGGAGACTCATGACTAGCAGGTCGACGCTGAGAAGTCCTGATGCCACCATCGGCGTGGCCAGCGAAGATCCTATGCCAAAACTGCTGGACATTTTGGTACGCGTATAGACTCACCTCGAATTCCCAACAGGGACGTCGATGTTATCTGATGACCCGTCACTGCTTCGAAACTTAATACCCCAGTCAGAAAGAGTATCACTTCCACGCAACCTACGACCAATAATCCCTGCATGATACACTCCACACTGGCATCCAACCTCTCATCATCCACATCTGGAGCATCCGTACTAACGCCGCTGTTTGCATCCTGCTGTTTCCCAAGGGCCTTAGCAAAACGATATAAATCGTCGTCGAACCATCCACATAGCCCGACACTCACTCTCGTATCACTGGCCAGCTCCCTGCGGTTTATCTTAATGAGCTCACAGGCGTCTTCTGTCAATGCATCCAGGTTGCTAACCTGACTTGAAAAAACTTGTAATTATCTAGCTCATGAGGACCCACGCACATCAACATCGTAGGAGCCATTATCCCCCATCCTCTTCACAATTTGCGCCCAGCACAATGAGTTCTCTGTTCCCGCCGGTAGCCACGTAACGTCTGATAACGGCCAGGACTTTCTGGCGTTGATCTCGTTACCTAAACCCCAGCGGCGGGCTGCAGTCTATGCTCAGATGCGTGGCTTCACTACCAGTAGTGGCATCCGTGAACTCAATCGTACAGACCAGCTCGAAGCTACTATTCCAGGTCGAGGACTGCATTTGCCGTAGACATCTACTGCGAACCGTGGGGATTCATTCGACTACAGGGAATTTCTCAAACCTGTCTTCCGGACCACCCCGCACTGAGGCGGTCGCACTATGTAGAGGCCATTTGATGGATTTGGGCACTGGTGGTAGCTTCTGATGCTTCGACATCTCGGAATGGTTGTCGAATCTGAACGTGGCCTGATGGAGGACTTGGCCGACTAAAGCTCACCCCGGACTGAATTGACGAATCCAATCCCGCTCTCGAAAAGTGAGGGTACTGCTCTTGTCATAGAGCCCACTAGGACGATGCTGATTATCATCACTGTGAGATCGACAGCGGCCCGGCGGGAGTTCATCTGAAGGAACTCTCACGAATAAAGCTGGGCGGGCTCAATTGATAGACCCCCACCCTCTTTCTCGGTGCCAGAGCAACAACTACTTCCGATGTCTGCATCCATATTGGTAATAACGGCTAACTTGTATAGTGGTATATAAGCGCAGACTTCGACCGGCAAGCTCATGAACTCCAGGGGCATCGATGTATCGAAGAAATGAAGCTCCTGAGATAGCGGCCGCCAGTACCGCAACAGAGAGTCTCTCGATTGCGAGTGTATAATGTACTCTCGATCCAAACTCGTTCATCATCAACACTCTTGGTGGCCCATATTTTATACCATTTTGCACTGAAATTCCCTTAGTTGAGATGTAGACACCCCATACATCAGCATATTCACAAAAGCCCGCCCCAAGCTACTAAGCAGGAACAGCTCACCTGCACTGTTGGACAACTCCAACCGTCTTGAGTCGTATCATGCTCTACAAGGAACAATCGCATTCTCACATGGAAGTAGTTACGGTGGAAAACCTGACACTCACTGAGAAGGACTAAGTCACAGCAGAAACGCCCGTCTTACATCAACAAACCGGAAACACAACCGAAGATGCTCGTCCAGCAGTGGACGATCCTCTGCTTTCCGAAGTCTTGCTTTACCCGCATGTTGCCTAAGTCGACCCGCAATGCTGTCGCAGTAATTATGGTCTATACCAGTTGCATATGTGAATGTGAAAATTGCGTGCTGTTACGGAATATGAAATGACCGGATGGACGAGTCATCGCTACAACTCTTTCAGAAGTTCCACAGGATAGATTACTAGCAATGCTAACCTCAACTCTGCGAAGCTTCGAATCGATTCGGCAACACGCATTTCTCGTATTTGCATATCACATTAGTACACACTGTACGAAGCCCCCCAATAGTACTCTCTAGAGTCGGCCGAATCACCGCTCGACGGAGGTATGGCAAGAAGGCGCGATGAGAAGGCACACGCGACGTTGCGTGAGTCTGAGGGTGATGATGAACAGTCACATCCCGTCCCAATCAATGCATGACATTCCTACTGTCTAGCGTGAATTTGGTAAAGACAATGCCAGTAAGAGCAGTGTGCATTATCATACCCAAGATAGATATGATAGTAACACCA
>NW_003213889.1:634095-638037 GCF_000006405.1 Perkinsus marinus ATCC 50983 | reverse complement strand
CACAATCAGTAGCGAAGACAGGAGAAGCAGGATAAGTGGTGATGAAACAATCTTTGCCGTCACCATCACCCAGACAGAAAGAGACCATAACAACGGCAGCACCTCCGACATGGTTCATTTCCGACAAGGTGTGCTACACCTTGTCGTCAAGTTCTCACATAGGTGACCAGCCCGAGTCAAATGATGTGGTTAGTTATGTAACACTCCTTACTGGTCAAAACACGACAGAGCAATCCAGAAAGAGTCGGTTAACTTCTGAACTGAGATTCCTGAGCGTTAAGCTACGGAATCGCAGCGGATCATCAGCTGGCAGCGTCGTGCATCAGCTAGGACAACGAAAGTGGAATCAAAATCTGCCCATGATGCGCCACTCATCGGCTAATGACCGCCATTCCACAAGCCTACGTGTGCTCAGTTATTTTTGAAAAGTTCAAGACATGATAAGGGCGTTATTATATGAGATAATCATGCGGCTTTTACATGGGACTGAAAATATGCCCCAATATACCGTCAACGCGGGCTTGCCAACTTATCGCACTTTAACTGGACCAGCTTCCCAAATAGTCCAACTCCATGGCCACTCATGGCTGTAGAAGAGAACAGAGACCCATACGTGGAGGTTGAAGTGGGATTTGAATTCCCAGATGTCCGATTTATGATCAACGGTGTTTCCGAAGATGTCCAGAGAAATACCGGCTCCGACAACTGACACCGAGTAATCAATGCCCAGTTCACCAGATGCTTTGACATCACCATTGTCCGAAGCATTGACCGCCACTTTACCATGGAGTGTGGCCTTCACCGTAGGAAAAGAAGCCACATGGATTATGACCGCGACCGACATTGCTATTTTTCCCCCGTAAGTGCCATTCCCACCGCTTCCTGCACCAGTAAGACATACTTGAATGCGCAAGCCTGCGAAGCCAATATCAGTAGCCCAAACTAGGGCGCATCCAGCGGCTTCGAAAGCAAAGTGTAGGACCTCCGTCTCCGGCTGCTTCAATTGGACTGTGACATTGAAATGTGCTTTGTTTTCCTTAATGGCTACATCTTCATAAGCCATATATAAGTCGAGAGCCAATAACGTGTCGTTAGAGGCGTAACCAACATACAGGCAGTATGCACTGGCTGAGTTGGTCACACCGCTCCTGCAAGCCGGTGGTAACTCGAAGTCCTCCTGACCTTGAACAGGGGAGTCGTACTTGTACAGGAAGAACTTATGTGCAGCAGTGCCATTGGGGAGGCGGAAGTAATCGATCGGTGCTACCGACTTATCTCCACGAATATGAGTCTTGTTCGACCTCCAGTCGTGGCTCTTCCCATCGTTGAAGAATAGACGAGCCTCTTCGCTAACCAAACGGGTCTTGATGAAATCAACATCCAGTTCTGGAGCCTGTTCCTCCGCTGGTGGCTGATTGTGACTCTTGACGATGTCATACGCCGCGTAAATATCCTTCATGGCAACGTCCAGAGTTAATGCATCGTCGAGCTCTTCCCAATGAGTGACGTTGGACTCGAGGTAGACTGTATCATTCTCGAAGGTGTTAATACCCAAGAGCTTCACCATCTGCTCCTGATCCTTGTCGAGATAGAGAACCCAAGCGTTACTGACCACACCAGTCTGAGCGAGGGCAGTGAAGTTGAGACCCGATTTGGGATCAACACCTTCTACGCCACTTCTGACCCATTTGTTCAGCTTCTGTCCACCTTCATCTACCAAACCTTTATAGACCCAACCATCATCCTCGAGCGTACGATTGGCATTGAGCCTGCGAGAATTGGGCGTATCATTCTTTTGCCTGGTTCCCTCCTCTAGGGGGAATGACTGTTTATTGAAGAGTTGGGAGATGCTGAAGTGAGTGTCGTTCTGGCTCATGAGGATATACAGATACGGGTGATTTGGCGCTGCTTGAACTACCGCTTGACCGTCCTTGGCGATGAAGATGTCTCGATGAACGGTGAACGACTTGTTATCATCCATACCAGGTAGAACCAGCCCTTCAGTCTCCATAGCCTTGGAGGTGTGACATGCCACTGGGTTCCCCTTGATGTCCCTCAGGGCGAGGTTGCAGAAATGCGTCGTCTTCATCTGTATGCGAACGTTGCCCATCTTGAAAGCACAAACCACACCACATATCAATAGGACGACGAGGAGGATGTTCATCATCGGGATGATAAACGCAGCTGCTAACTATTTAGTACAACGCTACTGTGCGACTGGAAGCAGTTGTGCTTTTCAACTCGATGTTCATACCTAACGCGGACAAATAACCTTCGACAATAACTTAATCTACTATTGCAGTTCAGTGAAATCACAAGCTCACTGAACAAATCCATTGTAGCTTACCGAGATGTACGGAGATGCACTCGTGAAACGCGTGAATCAGTTTCACGCGTAGTGTTCCATTCGTGAAGTGCGATTTAGTCACACCACTTTGCTCCATAACGAGCCTGTAATACAAGCCGTGGATATCACGCGAGTCACGGATCAGTCAACTAAATGCGTCAATATAAAACGTTTCAATCCGAGACGTTCATCTCACGGGAAGAAATGCTAGGACCTTGAGCAAAGGTATGGCTACAGTCGAGCCAGCAGAGAGGTATCGACACTCTCAGAGAGGGTTGACTGTAATGAATCATTACGCCTCACTACTTCCTTGTTGAGAAGTGGTAGCTTGTGAGAGGGCCTCCTGCGTAGAGCCTCTACGGTAGAGGGTTTATCACCTTTTGTTACACGCAGAGTTGGACCTTAGGAGAGGGAATGATATGAGCATCCTCAGCCCGGATGGGGGCTAGGAAGAGAGAAGGGTGCGACTGCACGTTCATAGGCCTCCTGTGCTGCCCCGCACAGCGGGGCCCCCAGCGCAGTCGGCCCACCTGTCGACGGAATTCACTTCACTCGCTCGCTGGTTCACCCTGAACACTCTCCCATACTATTGTTGTATGGGTCATTCCCTTCGGGGTTCTCTCGACAACATGTCGGGTTTCGGTGTCCCGTCGGGTTTCGGGTGGGACAAACAGATTGCGTCACTGCGGGCTGTCATCCTTTCTTCGGCACAAAATCTTCTCTGCTCGGCACGGAATTTTTCTCTGTCGGCACAAAATTCTCTCGCGCGGCACTAATCTACTTTGCTTCTTCTCCTGCCCCACCGCGGTTCGGACACGTGAGCGACGAGGTCCATCTACGATTCGGGCTTAGGCATATCTTGAGTGACTTCGATAGAATCGCTAGAATCAGTGTCTGACTGTGAAGTGCTCAAGCCGGTGTCTGACTCTGAAGTGCTCAAGTTGGTGTCCGACTCGGAATCGCTCTCTGGCTCGAGAGAGTTCACTCTGGAGCTTTCGTCTAGCCGCCGAGGATCTGCAACAGCGATATTCCACATTTCATAGCTTGAGCAGCGGATCAGCAATCATTTCCACAATATACTCTTACCTTCTTCATCTTCGCTGGACGTGATATCTTCTTCACTTGCCTCCAGTCAAAGGCTTGATGAGTTTGAATTGCGCCTGAATATCGGTGGTACTTGGTGGGCGTCGTTCGGTAGCGTAGGCGAATGCCAACGGGCAACCCCGTTCAGCGAATTAGTACGACGCTGGGTGTACGATGGTCTCACATCGAGCGCACGGGAACGTCTGAACCTAACAGTAACGCAAACCTCTAGAACCCAACGAGCCGATGACTTCATAATACCCGGCACAGTCTCTAACTGGTGGCCCTCCGAACGGCCTGGCGTCGGTTATATGGTAATATGCAAGGTTTCCTTTCATTAGATGTATACCCAAGTTGTGGCGACAGAATCGGTTACGCACTCCATCGAAGCTCCAGCTACACGAATGATATTCACCGGTCTGACCACGTTTGACCACTTTCAAGCTCCTCGTACTCAGTACGACGTACTGCGCACATAATCACTCCATCCCTCCTAAACATCGATGTCGGCA
>NW_003213889.1:631888-633995 GCF_000006405.1 Perkinsus marinus ATCC 50983 | reverse complement strand
ACATCTAGTTGTGGCGCCTCCTCTTTTGCTGCTGCTTGATTGTAGCTCTGGACTATGCCGTACGCCGCGTGAATCTCCTTTATGGCATCATCCAAAGTTAATGCATCGTCGAGATCTTCCCAATAAGTGACCTTGGACTCGAGATAGATTTTTTCATCGAAGGTATTGATACCCAAGAGATCCACCATCTGCTTGTGATTCTCGTCAAGATAGAGAACCCAACTGTTACTGATCGCACCAGTCTGAGCGAGGGCAGTGAAGTTGAGACCCGATTTGGGATCAACACCTTCTACGCCACTTCTGGACCACATGTTCAGCTTGCGTTCACCGTCATCTATCAAGCCTTTATAGATCCAACCATCATCCTCGAGCGTACGATTGGCATTGAGCCTGCGAGAATTGGGCATATCATCCATTTTCCTGGTTCCCTGGTTTATGAGGAACGACTGTTTATTGAAGAATTGGGAGGTGCTGAAGTGCGTCTCGTTCTGGACCATGAAGAGATACAGGTACGGGTGACTTGGCGCTGCTTGAACCACTGCTTGACCGTCCTTGGCGATGAAGATGTCTCGATGAACGGTGAACGACTTGTTATCATCCATACCAGGTAGAACCAGCCCTTCAGTCTCCATAGCCTTGGAGATGTGACATCCCATTGGGTTCCCTTTGACGTCCCTCAAGTCAAGATTACAGAAATGTGTCGTCTTCATCTGCATACGAACGTTGCCCATTTTGAAGGCATATGCCCCACCATGTATCAATAGGGCGACGAGGAGGATGTTCATTATCGAGATGGTGAACGGAGTCATAAAATTACTGTGATACTCGAATAAGTAATTCCAGTCAACTCGACGCTCATAAAAGAGTCAGGCAGGAAACCAATGATGTTAGGAGGCTTTCGGTCAGCTTTGAAATGAGCTTCACGATCATGCTCATCGTGACTCGCATGGCCAGGCTCTACGGACGCGCAGCCATTCACGTGACAGTCGCAATAGCGTGCAATCGACTGGATGATCCTTTAGATTGTGATGGATGGAAGTGCTTAGCACTCAGTGCTACAATGAACAGTGAGCGTTGAATAGGTGGCAGTAGAGGAGCCTGTCGAGGAGTACTTTGCATGTGGAGTATCCTTATGAAAGCCAGACTCACTTCCGCCAAATGAAAGAGAGAAAAGTAGCAGTGACAACGTCACCGTGACGTACAACTTCACCGTCTCGATTTCAAACTCAATGAAGGGAAGCACAAATTCGCTGAATATATCTATCGTAGCTCACCGTTGAAATGAGTGTACCGAGTGGGACGTCTCAACTTTGGTTGTCTGATATCATCTGATGATAATCACCAGGTGATGTGTGCTCAACAAGCAAGCTCAACCCCTCGTGCTATGAAAATGCACCCGTGAAGCGCGTGATTCACGCGTTTCACGAGTGCATTATTCAGAATTAGTCATTGTTCCATGCGTAAAAAACAATGTGTTATGCAGTGACACCATTTCGCTCTATACCGCGCGTGTGCGTCACGCGAGTTATTCGCGGCGAATATTACACCAGTCAATGTCAATATTAATAATGGCAATATTGCACCAGTCAACCGAATACGTCATCATAAAACCCTTTTAAAGGGTCCCTTTTAGACCTAGACGTTCATCCTGCGAGGAAGAGATGGCAAGAGTCAAGTCGGGATTTAGCTGTGGTTGTGGCTAGCTGCTAGCGGCACTAGCAGCAGAGAGATGCCGACAGTCTCAGAGAGAGCTGGCCGTACTAAATAGTTACGCCTCGCTATTTCCTCGTTTAGAAGTGATATGCCGCGTGTCTTGTGTAGAGGATTCTTCACTAATATTTGTAACGTCTCATGTGATAAACGCAGAGACTCTGCGTTTATCGCATGAAACTCTGCGGTAGAGCTGGACCTTGGGGATCCGCTTATAGGGGAGGGAGCTTCATATTGAAGCCCTATCGTACAACTGGCTCGGGAGTGAACTCCGTGTGAACATGAGCTTGTGACCGAAATAGGCTCATTGAAAAAAGGCTTTCCATCAAGTGAGCTCTTCAATTATGTAATCATCATGAATGATTCATGTGTTGCTAGTTGTGTTGTGAGCATCCCC
>NW_003213889.1:606913-631788 GCF_000006405.1 Perkinsus marinus ATCC 50983 | reverse complement strand
TGGCTGAGTTGGTCACACCGCTCCTGCAAGCCGGTGGTAACTCGAAGTCCTCCTGACCTTGAACAGGGGAGTCGTACTTGTACAGGAAGAACTTATGTGCAGCAGTGCCATTGGGGAGGCGGAAGTAATCGATCGGTGCTACCGACTTATCTCCACGAATATGAGTCTTGTTCGACCTCCAGTCGTGGCTCTTCCCATCGTTGAAGAATAGACGAGCCTCTTCGCTAACCAAGCGAGTCTTGATGAAATCAACATCCAGTTCTGGAGCCTGTTCCTCCGCTGGTGGCTGATTGTGACTCTTGACAATGTCATACGCCGCGTAAATATCCTTCATGGCAACGTCCAGAGTTAATGCATCGTCCAGCTCTTCCCAATGAGTGACGTTGGACTCGAGGTAGACTGTATCATTCTCGAAGGTGTTAATACCCAAGACCTTCACCATCTGCTTCTGATCCTTGTCTAGATAGAGAACCCAAGCGTTACTGATCACACCAGTCTGAGCGAGGGCAGTGAAGTTGAGACCCGATTTGGGATCCACACCTTCTACGCCACTTCTGACCCATTTGTTCAGCTTCTGTCCACCTTCATCTACCAAACCTTTATAGACCCAACCATCATCCTCAAGCGTACGATTGGCATTGAGCCTGCGAGAATTGGGCGTATCATTCTTTCGCCTGGTTCCCTCCTCTAGGGGGAATGACTGTTTATTGAAGAGTTGGGAGATGCTGAAGTGAGTGTCGTTCTGGCTCATGAGGATATACAGATACGGGTGATTTGGCGCTGCCTGAACTACCGCTTGACCGTCCTTGGCAAGGAAGATGTCTCGATGAACGGTGAACGACTTGTTATCATCCATACCAGGTAGAACCAGCCCTTCAGTCTCCATAGCCTTGGAGGTGTGACATGCCACTGGGTTCCCCTTGATGTCCTTCAGGGCGAGGTTGCAGAAATGCGTCGTCTTCATCTGTATGCGAACGTTGCCCATCTTGAAGGTACAAACCACACCACATATCAATAGGACGACGAGGAGGATGTTCATCATCGGGATGATAAACGCAGCTGCTAACTATTCAGTACAACGCTACTGTGCGACTGGAAGCAGTTGTGCTTTTCAACTCGATGTTCATACCTAACGCGGACAATTAACCTTCGACAATAACTTAATCTACTATTGCAGTTCAGTGAAATCACAAGCTCACTGAACAAATCCATTGTAGCTTACCGAGATGTACGGAGATGCACTCGTGAAACGCGTGAATCAGTTTCACGCGTAGTGTTCCATTCGTGAAGTGCGATTTAGTCACACCACTTTGCTCCATAACGAGCCTATAATACAAGCCGTGCATATCACGCGAGTCACGGATCAGTCAACTAAATGCGTCAATATAAAACGTTTCAATCCGAGACGTTCATCTCACGGGAAGAAATGCTAGGACCTTGAGCAAAGGTATGGCTACAGTCGAGCCAGCAGAGAGGTATCGACACTCTCAGAGAGGGTTGACTGTAATGAGTCATTACGCCTCACTACTTCCTTGTTGAGAAGTGGTAGCTTGTGAGAGGGCCTCTACGGTAGAGGGTTTATCACCTTGTGTTACACGCAGAGTTGAACCTTAGGATAGGGAATGATATGAGCATCCTCAGCCCGGATGGGGGCTGGGAAGAGAGAAGGGTGCGACTGCACGTTCATAGGCCTCCTGTGCTGCCCCGCACAGCGGGGCCCCCAGCACAGTCGGTCCACCTGTCGACGGAATTCACTTCACTCGCTCGCTGGTTCACCCTGAACACTCTCCCATACTATTGTTGTATGGGTCATTCCCTTCGGGGTTCTCTCGACAACACGTCGGGTTTCGGGTGTCCCGTCGGGTTTCGGGTGGGACAAACAGATTGCGTCACTGCGGGCTGTCATCCTTTCTTCGGCACAAAATCTTCTCTGCTCGGCACAAAATTTTTCTCTGTCGGCACAAAATGCTCTTGCGCGGCACTAATCTACTTTGCTTCTTCTCCTGCCCCACCGCGGTTCGGACACGTGAGCGACGAGGTCCATCTACGATTCGGGCTTAGGCATATCTTGAGTGACTTCGATAGAATCGCTAGAATCAGTGTCTGACTGTGAAGCGCTCAAGCCGGTGTCTGACTCTGAAGTGCTCAAGTTGGTGTCCGACTCGGAATCGCTCTCTGGCTCGAGAGAGTTCACTCTGGAGCTTTCGTCTAGCCGCCGAGGATCTGCAACAGCGATATTCCACATTTCATAGCTTGAGCAGCGGATCAGCAATCATTTCCACAATATACTCTTACCTTCTTCATCTTCGCTGGACGTGATATCTTCTTCACTTGCCTCCAGTCAAAGGCTTGATGAGTTTGAATTGCGCCTGAATATCGGTGGTACTTGGTGGGCGTCGTTCGGTAGCGTAGGCGAATGCCAACGGGCAACCCCGTTCAGCGAATTAGTACGACGCTGGGTGTACGATGGTCTCACATCGAGCGCACGGGAACGTCTGAACCTAACAGTAACGCAAACCTCTAGAACCCAACGAGCCGATGACTTCATAATACCCGGCACAGTCTCTAACTGGTGGCCCTCCGAACGGCCTGGCGTCGGTTATATGGTAATATGCAAGGTTTCCTTTCATTAGATGTATACCCAAGTTGTGGCGACAGAATCGGTTACGCACTCCATCGAAGCTCCAGCTACACGAATGATATTCACCGGTCTGACCACGTTTGACCACTTTCAAGCTCCTCGTACTCAGTACGACGTACTGCGCACATAATCACTCCATCCCTCCTAAACATCGATGTCGGCAGAGTCGTACTTGCTAAGGAAGTTGCCGACCTCCCGCGAAAGTTCATCTTCTCCAGATCTATCAGGTGGCCCGTGAATTTTCAGCAGACTATTGGATACGATGACATACCGACCGCATAATATCGTTGAATCGTTGAAAATATCTTGCGCAGCCGAAGTTCTCGTCCATTTCCCAGGCGGACTAGCAAATGGACGAGAACTTCGGGCCTGGCCCAGGCCTCAAAAGTTTTGAGTCAAAACGTCGTCCTTGGTTGATTGTCTATCATCAGCCAGATTCCGTTCTTCTCCAATGCCTCTATCAACCGCTGCGGAGGACTTGTGTGCACAAAGTTTCATAGATTTTCTTGTTAAACCGCTGAGGTTCGTCGTGGGGGCCATCAATCCTGAAAAATCGTGAGGCTGTTAATGATGATTGACATAGAATGTCAGACTTACCAGACTTTACTGAA
This sequence comes from Perkinsus marinus ATCC 50983, assembly GCF_000006405.1. Classification (NCBI taxonomy): domain Eukaryota; phylum Perkinsozoa; order Perkinsida; family Perkinsidae; genus Perkinsus; species Perkinsus marinus. The sequence continues at coordinate 628,536 of NW_003213889.1, read as the reverse complement.
TCATTTGTTCCTTCGGTACAATTGTTCATTCGCAGTACCCTTGAAGGTGCCGGATAGCACCCTTGAAACCAGCAGGCTCTTGTTCTGAGCCAATTTCGCGAAAAATATCAACCTGGGGAAGTCTCCCTTCCATGCCTCGCACATTAGCCGGGCAGCGAAGGAGAATAGACTGTCAGTCGGACATATCTGTAATGTTGTTACATCTTCTTTGAATTTGTTTCGGACATCCAACACGTCTTCGTCAGATGCTCCACCCAGATTTTTATTTATAATGTCTCGCCAGAGATGTGCGAAGCAAAACATCCTCACTCGTAAAGGAGCATCGGACCGCAAATTGTCAATTGGCCAACGAAGGGATTTATCGAGTTCGAATGGACTTATATCTCCATACGCCTGAGACATATGATGCATCGCTAAAGTTTGAAATAGCTATCAATAATACAGATCTGTGATACAGATGGGAATGCACGAGATGGGGATGATGATGAATCACCAACAAAAGCAACTGTTATGGTCTATACTAAGAGAATAACATACTTGTCGCAGAGCTTCGAATGCGGGTGCTATAGCACCCGTATAAAGTATAGCAGCTATATTACTGTCATCTTCCTTCACCGAAGAACCGGCTATAAAAAAATCGTATCCAGAGCTTTTATTCACGGCACCAACTACAAGGAAGGGTAGTGGTAGCCACGGAATTTTAAATGTATGGTCAGCCGCTATCACCGGTACCGTGCCACCCAGAAGAATTAACCTCTTCGTAGTAAAATAAGCGTACACTAGATCCGAGTCGGCATCCATCTTGTATCATACAAGTTGTATGAGATACAAAAAGCCTCATCCATTGAGTCTGGCACGCCAGTCCTCGATTCGAGAAATTCTCTAACTCCGATGGGAGCCGCGCATCAGAGGGTTGTGGGCGGGCGGGATTAGACCTCATGATCACGTGCCTTCTCCGGAAAATTGCCGCAGTGAGTTGCTTCACAGGCAATCCCTCCGGGAGGAGATTTCGTTCCAATATGAGGTTGAGAGTTCCTTTAACCGTGCCTTGTCCTAGCACGAAATCATCGATGATCTTTTTCACCTCGTCTGAAACTACACACCGTTTATTAGCAGCACCGATTATATTGCGCTTATGGATCGCGTGTTCACCAGTGGTCCATATGCGAAAGAGACCATCATTGCCTTGAACAATCATTGCCGAGAAAGGACGAGGGCGATAACCCCGTCGATTATGAGACGGGCACCGATTATCGGTGACCGATACCAGTGTAGGCCATGAGCTGAGCTTGTTGTCCCACTAGTTTTACGCCCATACTGATTCTGGCGGACCGTCTTGAATTTGAGAGTAGACAAATTCGAAATACGTGCCATACGTACTCTCGGCGACAGGAAGAATAGCGAATGGTTCGTGCGGTATTAGACAGTAGTTGCGACCTTTGCCACGCGTTTTTGTAGACAATGAGTCTGCAATGTATGGCGGATGCTCAGCAACATCCATCGGGCCGGGCACTACCTCTTGTTGGGCGGATGAGGAGCTGTTGCCAGACACGGTTTCCAGTGCACTTATCAGTGCTCTATGGAGCACATCTGGGTGGCTCGCGAGCTCTAGCCGGAGTTTGTCTACACTGAGTGGCGCGGAATGGGTACGGGGCTCAGCGTTGTTCAAAAATTGATCCATTTATGCTGACATTGTCAGCCTGACAATGACCGTGCACTGTGCACACGGTAGTATGATACACCAGGTATATTAATTGGCACACAACTAGACCCAAGATATTTATTGGATATTTTCGACTACCTGAGGAATCTGACAAACTATGATTGATTGTCAATCGATCACGGAACCTGAACTACTTTAGCTCAGAGGCTTAGAGAGGTCGGATTATTGAGACATTCCAATTATTAGACAAGCACAATTGAACAACATAATGTGATGACAGTAGACATAAAATTAGTCTATGAGCGACAATTCGTCACTAGACCGAGTCTAGTAAGCTCTCCTGCGTGTTAGTTTCAACAACATCATTGAGCATTGTTGTTATTTAGATATCTTTTTAAAACTTATATATGCAGAAGTATCACTACAGTAGTGACACTACTTCTCACATCATCATTCGAATATCGGACTGTTGACATCACTGTGACAATTTTTGTTAGTAGCATGTGAAGTTTCGTATGGTAGTATCGAAATTGTGAGTGGAGTGCAAGGTCTAGGCTAGTGAATATTTCAACTAGGTCTATCTGGCCACGTGTTTAACCTGTATGATCACGAACCGAAAGGTCCCGGGATCTATTCGTGGGCTCGACTCTTGCACTGAGCCATGTCCCACTTTAGCCGATAAAGCTACTGATCGATTAAGCTATATTAGCTGTACCACTATTTGCAACTACTATTTGAACCATCAACTTACTACTCTGGGTTTTCTCGTACTTTCCTTATGTTCTCCCCAGCATTGCGTTCAACTTTGTGTGCGAGGTTGATAGTGAGCATAACACAGCGGCTGTGTCACAGCCGAAGGTTGTATTAGGCCCTGACTATCAACCGGTCAAAATCTACCGAGATCCGGCTTATCGGGGAACGACTCTTCCCCGATCCTAAGGATCGGGGAAATTATTGTCCCACAAGGATCGGATCCTTGTGGGACAATAATTTGCCACACGTTGGTATCCTTCGCACGCCCGATGGAGTGCGTATATCGCACCTCCGAGATGCGCACTCAAGTGCGTGACTATTTTAGATTGTCAGTGCTGCACGCATGTACACATCTTTGCTCAAGCGAGATCTTGGGCACTCGCCTCTACCTGATGACGGAGACTTCCATGGTCACTTCTTGGGTATAAGTTATACCGTATAACCCAATGGGTAATCCTCGCCTGGTTTCCTTTTTTTGTTCTGAGTCAGAGCTGAAGGCTAAAGCTCCACTATCAGGAGCTCATTCTCAGCCATTGCTAGGCATTATGCGCTTCCGCGAGGGTCTGGACTGTTGTCCATGCAATCCAAAGCATGGTGACCAGAGTGTCAAAGACCCGAACCCAAACCAGAATCAATTTACTTCTCATACCGCCTCTCACGGGCCTAACAAGAGGCTCTCCCTTGACCTTGGTGATCCTAGACACGGGTATAGGATGATCGGTGTAATCCACCATAGTATTAGAGTTCTTACCGCTTCTAGCCAGTACCACGAATAACTTATTGAACTCAATATCGGCCACTTGACGAATACCGTATACTATCCCTCAGCTTATTGATGGAAGCGTAGCCACTAGCGGGTATACAGTAATGAAACCGTATATCTTAGACGGTCTAAGTTAGGCACAGGGTCTAAGTCCAGGCTCCAAGGGAAGATTCAGAGAATCAACTTCAGAACCAACCTTAAAACCTTATGTGTGACGCGCCTGCGTTCACGCAGGAATAATAGACAACACGCATGCACAGACCGTGATTCGCACAAAGCAATATAACAGCCGTGACACAGTAGAACCGTAACGAAATGATAACTAACGGTATAGCATGATCACAGGTTAGCAGGGCTCCGTCCTCTGCGCTGAACCGCACAGCATAACGAGAAAAGCTACTTACCGACACCAGCCCTGACTTTGGTGTTCCCAATGGGAACTTCCCATAGTGGTCCCTGCTACTACCTCCGTTCGACCCGAGGAGAGGCTTCTTGAATTCATTCCTTCTTAGCGACGATGATATTACACCGTAGCTCATTGGAAACCATACTTTATTACTACTAGAGTACTATGAACCATCTTCTTTATACATAACGGTAATCTCTTCTTACTAGGTTTCTCGGACGAGGGAAGAGGGGATACGACCTTCTAGACCTACTCTACCTCTTGTTGTGTATTGTTTCCGTTTGTCACCTATCGACTTAAGTTTATTAGTAGTGGTCCATACAATAATAATGAAGCAACACGAATCGTGGTCCACGATTTGTCGTGCTCGAGTACGCGATTTCGATGGCGCGCGCTTTTGTCGGCGCAGTTTGGGTCGGCGCGCATACGGTCGCATGATAGGGTTGAACCTGAGTCGTGCTTCACGGAAAGTATTGCATCCCTGAAGCCATTACCCTTACTAAATCTAGTATAGTAATGATCCTGCGGTCGGCTCTCTTCATGTGGGCTTGCTTAGTCATTGGCAATGCAGAAGAGGTGAGTGAAGGACGTATCCTGAGGTCCACCGTGAAAGATGCAAAAGAGGTCAGGAAATGACATTTGCGACAAGCTTGGTGGTTCTCAGGACGTTGAAGACGATACGAACATCCACGAACTATTAGCTCACCGTGCTCGATCATCTGGTTTAGAAGATGAGGTAACGATGACCATATCAGTCGCAGCAAGTCACGCGTTTTGTTAAAATCCAAAAACCGTAGACTTACGCTTGGATCCGTTCGGAATACTTTTCCTATCTCTTCCAAGAGCTTGTGGTAGCTTCCTGAGTTGAAGTCAGCAGTGAGCATTTGTTTACGGGTGCCAACAATGTCTTGACCAGAATGGGTACGCTTGAGGAAACACAGGATGGTTACTTCTCCTTTTACTAGGGGCTTGGGGTCTCTTTATGTAATTATCGATCTGGTTTTTCTTTCTCATAGGTCCACCAGCTCGTCAGAGAGTATCCAGACATGGGCTCAGAATCAGAACTCATTGAAATGTTATCCAAAGTACACCGTGCCCGCGGGGACACCGGTTCCTCGAACGTCGCTACCGTTATAGGTGGACTCCCGAGCTGAGATGACTCTTTTTCATAAGAACCGTCGAAGGAAGAACGATAGTCCAGCGCGAGCGTGCGAGTCTCGGGGAAGCGATCCTGATGGAGATGATGATGACTGCCATAGGAGGAGGTAGGCTGGTGCTCATCCAGCTCTTTCGGGTAGCATGCATGAAACAGATATCAGTTGATCAAAGGGATGCTCAAACCCATGAAGGAGCTCCATCAGGATAACACTGAACTTCAGAGTGAAGCGAATGTAAGTCGTTGTTGTCGTGATGTTGGCAGGATACCGCGATTTGTCGTTTGTCAGAGTCTCGGTCAAAGATGGAAGCTGGCTAACGCTGAGTTGGAGGAAGCGATGGGGCTCACATGTGAGCTTCGAATACCCGTCACTTCATCATTGGCCTATTGTTGTCTTTCAGATGGCCCGGGATTCAGTAAGGACAATCCCAGCAAGAACGCAGGATTGATAAGCGAATTTGGCCTCCTCGGTGGCTCCCTTCTTTCTTTGAAAGACGCTGCGGTGAGTAAACCTCGTAGTTGAAGAGACATGCATCTTTGTGTTGATAGATCGCTGCGGCTGACGAGGCTTGGGCCGAGCTGGATAAGGTTCATTATGGAATCACTGTTGATATTGATACGATGAAAGAAGAGGCAGAGAAGCGCCTTGATACGGTAGGGTTGAGGGAGGTCATGTCCTTGGAATCGTAATGGGATGTGTTATCCTCTTTGTAGTTGGTGAAGGGGATCCAATTCCAGAGTAGCATGCAAGCTGAAGCCCAGATGCAGAATATGATTAGTTTGAATAAGCTTGGCAACCAGTACATGCAGCAAGCGGTCGGCTCTATCAACAAGGGCCAGGTAGGGCTCGGCCCTCCTTTCCTGTCTTGTGCCTTGGTGTATGCAGATTCCCGTGGAGAGAGGGGTAAGGCAGACCGCAGCGGCTAGGGAAACTATGGAGAAGACTACTGAGGGCTTTTTGGAGGACTCAGAGAATCTATTGGATGATCTATCTGGTAGGAGGCGTCAATGACGTGGAGTTGGTGAACTTGGATGTGTTGGTGAATTGTAGAGGAAATACAAGAGGTGCCAGAGGTGGCACTAGAGGCGCGTGAAAAGGCGCAGGGTAAGGCTGAGCAGGAAATCGACAAGGTCAGGGACTCCCTGGAACTAGCTGCTGATCATACTCTCAACGAATTCACGTGGGTTTTGGATGTCTACGGCTACTACTATCACGGATGTGATTGAATGTGTTTAGGAAGCAAACTGATGGAAAAACTGACAAATTGATGGAATCAGGAGAGAAACAGATTGAGGATCAGACGAACGAGGCGCATGTAAGGCGGTGGCCTCATCCCACTCGTCATGCTCGACGATGATGCTCATGGTGGCCGCTGTAGGAGCGCGAGGATGCTAGACGTAAGGACGGCGAAATGAAGATTGAGCAACAGACTGAAGATGTGGACTCGTTGGAAGTGAGCCCACTTGCTTGTTGCACGCATGTGCATGGCGAGGAGTGGTTTTGCTGTAGACGGAGATGCATAGGAAATATGATAGAGCAGAAACGAAAGCTGATGAGCGTGTGGAGCGTTATAAAAGTAGGACGCCAGTTGGATTACCGCCATACCTTTGTGTTTCAGATGAAACTGAAGCTCCGGTTACTGATGACAGTAAAATGTCTGGGGACCTCAATGAGGCTATGAAGAAAGTTCAAGGTGGGATTGGTTTATTCTCGGAGATGCATTATCCGAAAAGTAGATATGTTGGGTAAATTCGAGGAGGGAATGCAATCTGGCTCCTCTGATTTGGAACAACAGAGAAAGGAGAAACTAACCCCATTGAAGAGAGCGGTCTCTGATCTACGTGGTGAGTTTGGTGGGGCTTCCTCATTGGTGGGGTAAGATTGTCTGTTAGCATCTTCTGGAGATCATCTCGGGGAGCTGTTCATGACGATGGACAACTCTGTGGCGAACGCTAATCGTGATATGGACAGCGCTGCACGGCTCGAGATGCGGAGTGTTATGAGTAGGCCATGGGTGTAGGTGAGGGGGGTTGATGATGGGTTGATGACGACAGGTAAGGTTATTGGGATGCAGAGGCAATTGGGTATGCAACAGAGCAAGATGGGAGGCTTGGTCATGCAGTTGGAAGATGCATTGAAGTCGGGCGAGACCGGCTTAGCGGAAAGTCTCAAGATGCAGATCAACAGTCTCAAGTGAGTTATGCAAGGGGAAAGTTGGAGATGGGGATCGGCCATGTCTATCAGTGCACAAATCACGCATAGTAGTGCTGCTTTACAAGAGGCGATGAATGGAATGGCCGTGAAGATGCAACAAGATGGATCGGCATTGAAATCGCAGGCTTATGCGACTGGAAGAGAAGTTGAGGTAGGTGTATGCTCTCAGTGAGTGCAGCGTTATGGTGGTTATCTTAGGGGAAAGTTACTCGAGGAGTGAGAGAGACAGAGAACAAAATGAAGGGGGCTATTCGCGATCTTGAGCAAACTGAGGATAAAGTTCAATCCACTATGAACGGCAATAAGAGGGTGAGGCCTCATCAATAACGTTGAGCGTACTGGCATTACCTAGGCCCATCTGAATGCTATAAAACACGCCTTGTTGTCTGCTAAGGGAGTCGATGCTGCAGTGGCTGGAATCGAGAGAGGTGAGCCATGTAATTTAGGTGAAGTTGAGTGAGGTGTGGTACTGTTTTTTAGAGGAGCACACTATTAAATCGGAGTACATGTCACAGGAGCGCGACTCGAGGTCGACGCTTGCTCATCTTGGGAGCTCCATTTCAAAGCAAGAAGCCGCATTTGTAAGGCATAGCTTATTGAACGATTCCGTCACATATGGAGGATTTGTTTAGGTCAACGCTTTGTCGAAAGCAATGTCAACTTCTCACGCCAATGGGAGGCGAGCTGTTGAGGAGGAGACCAATGCTGCTAGTAGAGGCTTCAAGCAAGTCGCTGGAGAGGCTTCAAGAGACATTCAGGTAAGGGGAGGAAGGAGGATGGTGGCAATTCCTGGAGTTGTTTGCTCTCAGAATGTGGAGTCGGAGAATCTACGCAACGAGAGAGATCTGAGTTCGAAGATGGCTTCAAGTGCGCGGAAAGGACAGGAACTTCAAGGGAATCTCGCGGATGTGAGGAAACCATTTATGCTCGTTGGCTTGTTGAACGCGTCGCGATTAGATTGGAAAAGATATGGAGCGTGTGATGGCTGAGAAAGAACAAGACTTAGCTGAAGAATCAAACCTTTATACGTAAGTTCGTTGGTGAAAAAGGCGAATTATTATTATTTATCCTACTGAATACAGCTGATGATCTTTTTCGGTGCAGACGAACTCTCGATGAGCAAGCGCTGAGCAACGAGCATGAGGTCGATTCCCTGAGTGGTCATTTTTCGAAGATTCAGGGAAGTCTCGAGAAAGATATTCGGGCAGAGGTGTTGCATTCATCGCTCGCCCTGAGCCGCGATAATGTGTCCGGTGTCAGTTGAAGTCGGGGCTGGATAGGACCTCGGGACGCACGAAGGAGGTGCTGGCCAAGGCTCAGAGTGAGCTAGATCATGGACAGAAGGTCTATCTCACGGACAAGACGCGCTCTAGTGTAGGAATCTATTACGACGCTTCTTATGTTCATTCGGTCTTCCTGTGTCTTATGGAGTATTATGCATTTATCATCACGAGTTTGGAGAGGAAAAACTGATTCGACGATTGTGTATCAGGTGATGACTAAGAAGCTCACCTCAGATGCTACACGATTCGACAAGCATACGAAGCAGTAAGTCCCTGGCAATTGTGTCCATACCCGGCTAGTTGGTCTTACCTTTGGAAGAATCATGGCTCGATGAAGAGTGGTATGACAGGTTTGAGGATGAGCTGGACGCTATCTTGCAAGGAATTGAATTCACGAAGACTGAATTTAATGACGAAACTGAGAAACTCAATACGCGATTTGCGTGAGTCACTTTGTCGTGAGAAGTGAATGGTCGGACTTGTTTGTTGTTCTCAGGAAAGTGTCTGGTGGAGAGGCTGGGCGATTATCACACAAAACCGAAATTTTAGAAAAGAAGCTTGCGGCTATCCCCCAGGTTTTCGACAAGGCTGCTAAGCAGATCGAGAAGGAGGCTCTTGATTCAACTAGAGATATCAATCTTAGAATCACGAAACTCAACGAGAGAGCTAATACAGAGGAAACTGAACAGGAAAAGGACGAGGCTGAGGAGGGCATAAGAGTAATGGAACAACTGAAAAACCTCGCGAACAAGGACCGTGCTGATGACACTAAGATGAAGAGCTCGTTGCTCAAGGGTGATGGCGCTAACAACGAGAGGACTCAAGAAGTACAGGAAAGCATGAAGAAAGTTACTGGCAATCTCGAGACTATTGAAGATGCAGTTGGTCTGAAGAATAACGATCTCGGTGATGAAGTGGCGGAGTTTGGTCAGAGGGACACGGGCCTGCTCTCTGGAGCAGGAGGAGCGGTGGTCCAGGCCGAGTCATTGGTGTCTAAGGAATTGAAGGAGGGAAGGGCTGGTAACAAGTTCGATATTGAGACAGCTCATATGGGCAATAATCGACGAATAGAGAAGACTGAGGCTGAGAAGGATCATTCGGCGATTTTAGCCAGGCATGAGGAAGCTATTTTTAAAGGTTTGGAACATTCTGCTAAGAACAATATATCGGGAATGTTCAAGAAAGCTCAAGAGACTAAACTTAGAATGACTAAGACCCTTTCCAATGTGATGGATGAGCTGGGGAAGATACAGATGGACTTTGAAGGCTCTGAGGCTGGTGATAGCAGCGATATTGCAATTCGTCTTGCTCACACGAGACAGGCGGTGAAGAGCATCCTACAGCTGTGGGAGGAATACTCGCAAGTGATGGGCAGAAATTTGAAGCACTTCCAGAAAGATGACACTGAGTTTATTGAGCAACTCACTATGAGGTTACATCAGGCCATGTTGAAGACCGAAGATATTCTCACTAAGTCCGTGGACGAGGTCAATAAGCTCCACAGGAAGCTCGATATGGGGTATGTTCAGAGCAAGGACTTTGATAGCAAGATGACGGATAATGTAAAACGAATGAGAGTTGAGGAGGCTAAGGTATCGAACCGCACGGAAACACTCATAGAGAAGATTCGAAATAAGCTAGCCACTATGGAGGAGAAGCAGGATGCTCTCGATGATGAGGCATTGAGAAATGCCAGGAAGATAGTTGATAATATGGAAGAGGACATAACTGAGAAGGCTGATCAGGTGTTGAGCAGCGTGGGTCTGCCAGGCGACGGTTCGACTCCCAGTAATGTCCCTGCGTCCGGCGGGACATAGTGAATGCATGGTTATGTCATGTCCCTGATACAAGCCATCTTGTTGTTGGATCCAGCACAGCGTTGTGTAATTAGTTTCTAGTTTGCGAGGGATCGATGAACTGATTACCAAGATGGTAGTTGTAGTAGCACGATTAGAAATTGGTACTGTGAAGTCGCTAGACGTGATTGGCGGTCACCGGCATCGAGTGTTGGGCCAGGATTGTAACTGGCATGCTTCACGGCGTGAATCGTGTCTCCTTGAGATTCGAGAACCGACGAGGCGGGGTTGAGACGGAGGGTGCCCTAAAGCGCCTTCGCGCTGTTGCGTTTTAGTATTCGCTATTGTGTTGCTCTTTATTGTAAACTTCCCTGCGATACACCGCACGGCGTGAACGATCAAAGGCCTTTTTCAGATAGGGACCAATTGACAGCTGTTAACGCCAACACTTAGGGTCTGATTACGCTCAAGGGAATAAGTGGAAATAGCCTTCGCCTTGAAATCAATGAAAATGATCATTCTGACAAACCATGAGCGAGCGTCGACCGGTGTCCTAGTCCACTCCGTGGATCGCTTTGTACCTTCATACCAAGCCTGGCGTTCCTCGAGCACCTCGATAGTAGATCAACTCTCGCGAAGAGCATTGAGAATATCGTGCTCCGCCGATGCCTCGCTATTATAGGTAAGAATAGGGTCTGTCGATGAGATGTTCATATGAATTAATAAGAACATCATTTTCTCTATAATTCCTTCCGCCCTGGGTAGTGTTATCGTAGATAAAAATACTATGATATTGGTTTAGAGGATCGGAACGAAATACGCTGACTCACAGCCCCTGAGGGCCCCATGGGCTGTGTCGGGCCTGATATCTCTTTAGGACCTCGTGACGAAAGAATCGATGAGTTCTGGGGAAACAGGGAGAGCTGGATCCTCTCAGAACATAATTCAAAGACAGTGGTCAGCGACGACTGACTATGATGAATAATTTGGGAAGGGAATCACCAAATTGTAACTCGTGATCTGTGAACCGCAGACGATCCACACGGGGAGCGCTGGGTGACGCCCAGTCCCGAGACAAGGCGGTGCGCTGTGGTATGGTGACCATACCAAGTCTACCGTGTGTAGTACTGGCTTGAAGACCATATTATGGTCTACAAGCCAGTACTGCGAGATGATCGGGAAGCAAGAGGCGACGTGTGCGAAGGTCACGTAGCGTCACACCAACCATAAATAGAGCGCAAATGCCGGACGGCCTTTCAACGCCACTGCAACAATCGCCGAGAATCTTCCACAGTGCGGGGTGAAGAGCCATTATTGCGGCATCCGGAACTAACCTTCTGTGCTGCGTCGATTTCATTGATGCCTGTGGTCGACACACTGCGGCAATAGCTTGTGTTTTATGGTCGTACACAGACCCCGAAGCTGTGCTAGGTGGAAGGAAATACACCGGCCGACGGCGGCCTTAGCCGGATAGTAACACCCTGAGCTTGTTAAACATGAGATTCTTTTGAAGGCTCTACAGTATACCAGAATACCTCTCCGCCGGCTAATTAAGCGGTCATACTGGCTGAGTTACATAAGGCTGAATTTACTGCGGCGTTGGACTTCAATCCCAACGCACCAACTTGATGTGTGTGATTCGTCGTTAACCACGGAAAAATTTGGACAGTCCGCGCGTCCATTTCTGAGTTTCCTACCTCACTAGCTGGAAACTACTCAACCAACATTTTGTCCATTTTTTCCAGAAGGCACAGGAATTAAATAAAAAAGGAATGCTAGCCTTTGGAACAGAACGACCCTGATCTGTCTTGGAAAACTCGGGTCCAGTCGGTGTGTAAAAGGAATGTAAGGATTTGGACAGAAATCCAAGGATGGGATAGCGTTGACTGAAACCGATGCGAAGAGAGTGACTGGGATGGATATTAAATACTACAACTGCGTGGTACCAAACGGTCACTGGAAAATGTCGAATCTTCACCGAATAAGCTCTGAAACTCTACCTCAGCTAGGACCATTGATGACTATCAATACCCCAATATGCCGGTCTAGTAAGGAAGCTTCGTTATCAACTTATTCTCTCCCGCCCCCACACACCTTCGCCCAAAACTCCTATTTCCGAACTGGGTCGAAATATGAATTTTGGGCGCGCGCTTATGTCGGCGCACGTTGACCTTGATCAACAGCACGGTCGTAGGAAATAGCATTGCCTCAAGTTTTCGCGGTCAGCTAATACTTAATTTCCTTTTCCCTCTCGTGTGATATGTTAATACAGCCGGCATCGTTTCTGCTGGCTCTAGTCGTGATCAGCAGAGCTGATGATGTAGTAGGGTCGAGGGGACGGGTGGATGGAGTCGCCTCCTTTCAGGACGTAATAGACGATGATAACATTCATGAGCTCCTGGCTCATCGCGCTCAGCTGCCGGGAATGGCAGATAGCGAGGTAATGATCGAAACTATTCATGTGGCCTGAATTCGATCGGCCTGACATCCTTCCCCTTCCATCGCTTGGAATTTGGAATGAGCACGTATAGAGATGCTTTACAGGTGAAGCGATTGATCGCTGATTATCCTGATATGGGATCGGAGGAAGAACTGATACAAATACTATCAAAAGTACTCCGATGATCAGCGTAGTAGTGGTGGAGTTTTGGGCTCTCCTAGGTTGACTCGAGAGCTGAGTTTTCCCTCTTTCACAAGAATAGAAGGCGTAAGGGTGAGGGTAAAGGCGTCCGGGCATGCGAGGAGACGGGGTACTATTCTGATGCCGACAATTATGATTGCCATGAGAGAAGGTGATGATCGATATTCGAGTGGGATGTGTGAGCTCTAGAGTCGCTGTGTAGATTCAAGATGATTCGAGCACTGTTCGAGCCCGAAAGAGAGCTCCATGAGAAATCTCGGAAATTGGATGCGAACGTTTCGGTGAGTGTTCATCAGTAATATGTCGGCAATTTTAGGAAGTTGTAATTTCTCAGACTCTTCAAACGGACTGGGACGCTGCAGAGGCCAATCTGGATAAGCTTATGGGCTACACATGTGAGTGATCGAGATCGACGATTGGTCGTCAGTGGTACTTGTCTACCGCTCTCAGATGGGCCGGGATCGGATAAGGACTCACCGAGCCAGACTGAAGGCCTCACGCATCAAGTCGGCCTCTTGTCGGGAGCTATGTACGAGCTCAATTCGGCAGCGGTAGGAGAGGGAATGGGAGGGAGGGGGAGGGAGGGGACTTCCTCAGGTCGCAAGTGCAGACGAGCTGTGGGCTGAACTCGACAAGATTCATTATGGTTATGTTGCTGATGTGGATCAGTACAAGTCGGAGATGTCTACTGCTCTTAATAATGTATGGAAAGTTCAGTTCGTGTCGGTATTGAAGGCAACTGCTGCTCGTTGTTAGTTGCTGAAAGGGATAACTCAACTCGCTAGGAAACAATCAGACGCACAGTTGAGGAACACCATCATACTGAACAAGCATGGGAATAAGGAGTTGAATGATATGGTCAACACTATAAACAGCAACCAGGTGATGAGCGGTGGGGATCGAGGTTGTTGTGGTAGGCTTGTTGTCGAAGGTTAAAGTAGAGGCTGAAGTGAAGCAGGCTGATTCTGAGAAGACACGGATGGAGAAAGTCACTTCGGAAGGCTTGGATGACGCTGAGGATGCTTTGTCGGGCTTGTCGGGTGAGAACTGCCGACCGATTGCTAGCTTCGCTCCGCCTGTTATTGCGGTTTTTTCTCCCAGATGAGGTTGCAGAGCTACCAGAAGCTCAGAACGAGGCGAGAGAGAAGGTTCGGAAACAGCTGAGTGAGAAGATTGAGGACAGCGCTATGAAGGCAGAAGATGAGCAGCATAAATTGGTAGAGGGTTATAAGTAGGGCGTTCCACCGAGTGGGAGAGGGTATCGTGTGAACTGTCAGAGCTGATGGGGATAAGAAACTCGATAACTTCGTTCAAGACGGCGCTGCATCGATTGATAACCAGTTGAAGGCATGGGATGTAGCCGAGGAGTGGTATGGAAGGAAAGTTTATGTTGTTGTTGATGTAGGGTGAGGAGAAGAAGAGACGAGCCGTGATAGACTCGCAGATCTCACAGGAGAGTGCGAAGGTTGAGGAGCAACAGGTGAGTGGGAAGTAGTTGATCTGATGGAAGGGGAATAGGCATTTTCTGTATCTTGTAGAAAGCGTTCAAGAAAGAGTTCGATTCTGCGGATGAGAAATCTCAACGGACCGCTGAGAACTTCGCTCGTAAGTCTACTGCCAGTTTGAGTGAGCGAATCAGTATGACGCTAGGTGAAACGGAGAAGGAGTGGGGAGATCAAGAAAAGGTATCGACTGACATGGTTACCTCTATGAAGGCGTTGAGAGGTGAGGGAGCGTTGATGGTTATGATTAGTAAACTTATTAATGATGAAGGTATGCTGAATGAGTACTCGGCCAATACTGATAAGCAAGCTCATGAGCTCACAGAAGAGACTCGGCAGAAGCAGGCAGCTATTAAGAAGGAAATATCAGAGGCGATAAGTAGGATATTGTATATACAAGTTCCCTATGGGTGGGTTGAATCAGGTGGCGCGGGTTCGAGCCTCGCGGATGTCCTTTTATCTATGGACCGCTCTCTTTCTTCGGCGGATAAGGACATGTTCGCGAGCTCGAGTGCGGCGAAGGATAAAGTGATGGGTGAGTTTACTCACTGAAGTGGAATGGTTGATGCGATAGTGGTTCTTTGCTAGCGATGGTTCGTGATGCATTCCGAGAAGGAGGGCAGAAGGGAGCTAACATGGCAGCGGTATTGAATGACCTTATGCATGGCATAGAAAAGGGAGAGAAGGCGCTCTCAGCTGATGTAAAGGCGAAAAATGAAGAAGTTGGGTGAGGCGTTGAGGCTGGCGGTCCGCCTTTGTGAACAGCAGCTTGTTGTGCTTGGTAGGGCTGAGACTACTCGAGTTGGCGAGAGGCTTCAGAAGGGACTTGACGATCTCTCATCAACGCTTGATCAGACGGCTAAAGACAATGTGGAGAAGTCGAGGAGGATGAAGGAAACGGCGGAGGTGATGATTGAATCGGCTGATGGTAAATTGGTGAGTGGTATATTGCGCTGGTTTAGGGGTCTATGAAAAAAGGTCGTGCTGAATTCGAAGGGAAGATAGGCAGTGCGGAACGGCAAGCTGAGGGGAACATTAAGGGAGCTGATAGTGAGATGAAGGAGAACTTCCAGGTGAAGTGGTGGAGGAGTGGTATGGGAGGTTGAGTAGCGTCATTTGTAGGGTCTGTTGAAAATGGTTACTGATGCTGGCGGTAGTGCTGATGACCTGATGAAAGCATTGCGAGGCCTCTCACAAGAAGAGGGCAATATTAAAGGGGATGTCCTTGTTGAGAACCGACGCTCCTCTGAGAGCCTTCAGCGCTTGGCCAAGTTGCTATCAACTACCGACACTGAGCTGGTACCGGCTCCTCTAGCCTGTGGAGTGTAGGATTGCTTCTGTGCTAGGCTTCAAGATTGAGTGCATTTGTGAGGGCGTCTGGGTCGGGGATGCAGGATGCTCTTAAAGATGAGGATAGGAAAGCGAATCGGGCATTCCAGGATGTGGCTGCTCAGGCTAGTCATGGGATTCAGGTGAGCTTCTATTATTGCCCGTAGTGCATATGTCGTCTTAGACGTACGAGTCGGAGACCCGTCGTATCGCTGGGGAAATGTCGGCGAGTCTTGGGCTGGACCAGCAAAGGTCTCAGGCGTTGCAGCAAGAGCTGAGGAGTGTGGATTCGTCTGTGGTTGGGTTGGTGAAGTCACAGGAAGAGGAATTGTCGAAAGAGAAGAATCAATTTACGGAGCAGTTGGCGCAGAGTGATGTGAAGGCGGATGCCGCATTGGCTCAAGTGCAGGCTGAGTTGGCGGGGAATGAGGGCAAAATGGAGGAAAGTTTGAAGAGCATGGTATGGTCATTCGACTGCTTTTTATAGGGGTATTTTGCTTATCGTATCAGCTCGAGTCGAGGATGATGAATGCTGAGAAAAGGGTTCATGATGTGGAGAATCGAGCGCAGTCGGAGATTGAGGGGGCGCAGAAGAAGTACCTGGCTGAGAAGACGAGCTCAGCGGTGGGTTGGCATTGCCTTTGGTCGGGGCAAGTTGACGTGTTGTAGGTTTTGGAGAAGAAGCTGCGTGATGATGGTCAGCAATTTGATCGGGCGTCTAGAGGGTGCGGTCCTGGTTTGTAAGGAGTGTTGGGGAAGGTGCGGTATGATCAGGTATAGACAACAATTGGATGGCGTGCTGAGCTCGGTGGAGACCCAGAAACGACAGTTTGAGGATAACTTTATGAACCTTATGGAACGTTTCGGGTGAGGGTTGTCCACATTGCAAGAACGGGTGGTTTGAATATTGCACGTGTGTGTGTTAGCATTTTGTCTCACCACGAGACAGAGAAACTTCGTAACCTGACAACCGCATTCGAAGAGAGGGTGCGGAAGCTACCACAAATTATGTCCAAGACGGCTGAGGATATTGAGGTGACTTTTGGAGTTGATGTTTTTTGGATTTTCTAATTTCACTGCTTTCAGCGCGACTTCACAGCCTCCCAGCAGCAGATAGAGGTACGTTTGAGTGAACTACAAAGCCGGGCTAAGAACGCCGAGACTGAGGAAGAACGGGCAGCGGCGATGCAAGCTGTGGAGGTATGTAGAACACTTCAAGTTGTGGATGATGTGCGGCTTTTCCCTTGCAGGCATTGGAACAAATGCGCACACTGGCTGAGCGGGTTAGGGGATCTAATGCGGCGTTAAAACAGAAAATACTCAATGGTAAGTAGCTGGGCTTAGTGCTGTTTTTTTGGAGGTTTAAGTCGGCAGGTGAGCAAATTGATAGTCGGCAAGTTGACGCATTGCAGACCAGTATGAAGAGCGTTGTGGGAAATCTAGAGTGGGTTATCGAAAGAATTGGGATCTGTCCTGTATTTGCTCTTCATAGGATACTGGATGCTCATCTCAACAGCGAGACGAGTAACTTGCAAGGAGAGGTTGAGAATGTGGCGCAACGGACGAGTTTGCTTTTCCATGGTCACTCGAGGCGCTGATGGGCTGGTGGGGAGATGATGGTTGTTGTTGTTTCAGGATTGGAGGCCGCTATGAATCAGACCAATGCCTTGCTTGATAGGGAGCAGAAGGAGTCGGAGTTGTCGACCAAATTTGCCATCCAGGTTGGAATTGGAGATGCGAGAAAGCTGGTCGCATTGGGTTGGCTCAGACAACGGAGATTAACAACAAGCGGCGAATAGATGGTGTTGCTGATTCGGTGAAGAAGGCTGATAAATTGATCAAAGTGGAGAACATGGAGCTGTATAGGCTGGAGCATGAACAGAAGAACAACATATCTAAAGTGTAAGCAACACGGGCTACGGTGATAAAAACAGAGAAATGGGATGATGGGGATGAGCGACAAGAAAACTGATGTGAATGACTCAAGATGAAAAATGAGAAACCTAGTTTTGCATGGTCTCGTGGAGTTCTTGACGAACTGCAGGGAATTTATTGATATTGGAACGCCGGAGGGTTCAGCTTGCAGTGTGGGTGGAAAAGTTGTTGTTGTTGTGGTATGCAGATATGATGGGGTACGGGATATGAAGGAGGGCATAGAGAAGCGTATAGGAGCAGTTATGATGGAGCTCTCTAGGAATCAGGCTAATGTGAGTGCTCATATCTATCGTTCTGTGGCAATGCTCTGCTCGGCTCAGATTGAGACGGAAGCCAGAGGGGAGGAAGGGGACGTGGCTATCCGGTTGGGGTTGGTTCGACAAGCTGTTGGGCATTTCTTGAATTTATGGAGAGACTTTTCGGAGGTCATGTCGTCCAAATTCCAACGCTTCCATCAAGTACGAATTGTAGCCTGCTGTTGTTGTTGCTGCTGCTTGTGATAGTGATTGTGTTCTTTGTATAGGCGGACGCTGAGTTTATTGAACAGCTGGATGCGCAAGTTCGTAATGAGCTAGCTAAGGGCAAGGACGTGGTGGTGAAGGCGATGGAGAAGGTGGGATATCATCTGAGGCGCTTACTTCAACATGTGGCTCACTGTTTGGTCAGGTCAACAGGGTTCATAAGGAGTTGGATAAGGGGTATGAGGAGGAGGAAGCATTTGAGAAGTAGGTTGAGCTCAGTGGAGTAGTTTTGTATGCTCATTTGATTAGATACATGAAGGAACATATAGCAAAACTTGAGGAAAGACAGAGGGCTATTCATGACAACAGGAATGAGTTGTTGTTGAAGGCCAAGGCGGAGTTAGCAGATCTGCAGAGGAAGCAGGAGAAGATGGATGCTGGTGGGATGATATTGGAAAGTTAACTGTGAGGATTCATGTTGGTCTCAGAGGAGCGACAGTATGTTCGAGATAACATTGCGCAGTTTGAGGATGATATGACGAAGAAAGCAAATCAGGTCAGCGGCTCTCGCTGACCTTTTCTTGCTGTTAGCATTGACCCTCGTTGTTACCTCAGGTGCTTCAGAGTGCCGCTCGTTAAGTAGAGGGTAGAAGTGACCATGTCACATGATGATGATGATGATAGTGCATCGCTGTGGAGTGAAGCTCTGTTGAGTTCGTCAATTAGTTGGAGTATCGGCAACTGTGCTGTAGCTATTACTCATTATTGTCGCAATTCATTATGATTTGGCGCCTCCGCCTGTTGATGGCGGTCCTGGTGTCGGCCTGTATGGTTGCTTCTTCTCATGAGGTTAGACCTTGGTGTAGTCGTATAGGGATGGTGATTGCTTTTAGGATGTTGACACGCTCGACGTCGATGATGCAGATCTGTCCTCGCTGTTGGCCCATAGAGCACAGCGTCCCCGAGCAGAAGATGATGAGGTAGGATACTAAGCGGTCTTCACTAGTACTGCTGACAACCCGTGCAGCTGTCGTCGCGTGAGAATCTCTACAGCGTATCAGAGTGGCGCCTTAACGACCCGGATGTAGATGTGAATACTTGGGTCATCATAGAAAGGGAATTTCCCAGAATTGGTGGAATTTTTAAAGCGTATTGTTCTGTCGGTCTTTTTTGTTGCAGGTCAGCCGGTTAGTGTCGGATTATTCTGATATTGGAAGCGAAGAGGAGTTGATGGAGATCGTGAGGGCGTTCTTGTTTATAGCCGCCGATGTAGCGCTTGTTTTCATCGTTAGGTTCGGAAGGTGGATGCCCGAGCGGAAATGACGCTGATGCACAAGTCGAGACGAAGGAGGGGCGAGGCGGCTGGGGTGAGGGCATGCGAAATGCTGGGAGTCTATTCGGATGCTGATAATTATGACTGTCACATTTTAAAGTGAGGAAGGAATATGCGGGATGCTCATTGTTGCGGGAATCTTCGCTGTGCGCAGATATAAGATGATACGAGAGCAGTTCGGCCCGCAGCGGTCGGTCCATGACCAAGCCAAGGATATGCGGGTTAATGCCAGTGTAGGGTGGCTGATGAGATCACAGTAGAAGGCGCCTTATTGATGTTGTCAGACTCTTGCGGTTGAGTGGAATAATACGGAGACGACTTTGGATAAGCTAATGCGGTATACATGTAAGGGACAGTAGAGGACTGTTGTGAGGGTATTATAGCAGTCGTTCAGATGGGAGAGGCGGGTCTAAGGCTAACCCATCTACTACTGATGGATTGACGCATAAGATTGGCCTTACCTCGGCGGCCTTGTATGAGCTGCATGCTGCAACGGTATGTCGAACTATGGGAGGCGGCTGGAAGGGATCATCATGATGATGATTGTCGTCGTCGTGCTTAGGTGACTGCAGCCGATGAGATCTGGGCCGAGTTCGACAAGATCCATTTCGGATATGCAGCGGATATAGATGACTTGAAGAGTGGTGCGGTGAATGCCTTCAACTCGGTGAGTAGTTGGGCGTGAGTTGAGAGAGGAGTGGTATTTGATTGTTGTCTTATTGTTCTTGTTGTTCAGTTGATGACGGGAGTACAGAACATGGTGGCCACCCAGGCTAATGATCAAATGGCGAATCAACTACGGCTTAATGGAGATGCCAATGAGAAGCTTGGGAAGTTGGCTAAGGGCATAAACAACATACAAGTATTTATCCTCTCTTGTACTGACGATAGTCACATCACGACCTCCCATAGAGTTGCTGCTTTGATTTCATCTGAGGAGAGTTTGTTGGTGCTCAGGTGAAGGTGGAGCGAGCTGCTAGAAGTGTGGTACATCAAAAGGAAACTTTGGAGGAGACCGCTGAGAAAACTTTAGAGGATGCGGAAAACACTCTGACGAACATTGCAGGTAAGGATAGCGTTGATAAACATGCTCAGGATGGTTGTGGTAGCCATTACATTGGACATGACTTACTGCTAGTACTATGAATATATAAAAAGGCTAACACGCATTATACGAACTATTTTATACTAGAACTACACTAGTGATATCATTATATATTGTAGACATATTATATTAGGGTGTCGTGTACAATATAATGGAGTTTCACCCTAATGATATGAGAAACACTAGTGAAAAATATGTTTCACGACTACTGCGAACATCGTGATTTTCACAGAGTATAAGGTCACTTCACGTAAAACGGGTGAAACTCCGGCTTACCCTCTGTCTCCATATTAACAGTAATATGACAAGTTTTTCCGTTTAGATCAGCTTGCTGAGGTGCCGGTGAAGGACGCGGATGAGCGGGATAAGGCGGCCGAGGAGATACGCAGTGAATTGCGTAAGACGGAGGACGAGGGAGAGGCAGAATTGAAGAAGAATGTGGCCGGATATGAGTAAGGTTAATTGAGGTGAATGGATAGTGGTCATGTGATAGTCTTTGGTAGGGAGAAGGCTAATAAGGAGGCGGCACAGCTCGAGGAGGCCACTAAGAAGCAAATCGAGAATCATGCGGCGGACTGGAAGGTAAGGACTAGTGGGCTGCTGCTGCTGCTGTGCATCGTTTCGGTAAACTAATCATTCTCGTTCTTATTGCTGTTATTGTTGTTGTTTTTGTCGTTGTTGTTGTTATTGTTATTGTTATTGTTATTGTTTTTGCTTTTTATTTTTGTTTTTGTTTTCGTTTTTGTTGTTGTTGTTGTTCTTGTTGTTGATACTGTTCGGAGTGTTCTTGCTGTAGGCGGAAGAGGACACTCGTCGGGAGAAGATGAATGCGAATATTGGCAAAGAAAGGGATGAATTGGAGCTAGCTCGGGTATCCGTCGATATCATTTCCTCCTTCTCTCGGAGTTGGGTCCCATTATGGTGTTTGTCGTTATGCTATTTGAGCTCCTCAGTAGTTGCTTTTGTGAATTTGCTGTCTGTGTCTGTGTAGGGAACCGTCACGAACGCCTTAGCTGCAGCCAAGGAGAGGGCAGCCCAGCAGGAGATCGAGTTTCAGAGTAAAGTCTTTGCCATGGTATCCTCATTGTGATTTTGTAGAGAGACGTGCTGGGAAGTGGGGAGAGTTCCAGAAGCTGTCCGAGGACATCGGCCTGACCAGAGACGAGATAGGAGGTGACGTTACTCGTGTATCATTGGATGAGTATTGTCCTATCAGCATTGGTGAAGAACTTTGGTGCCGAGGTGGAGTCGGGGGCTCATGCTCTCGAGGAGCAGGCTAATA